>NW_019731262.1:2324549-2337077 GCF_002891405.2 Cryptotermes secundus | reverse complement strand
CTTTTTACATGTTGATGGAAGCAGATCCAACTTCGAAACATGTAATGTAAATATACTGTGGCCTATAGTCCCGTTGCTAGGCAAAGACCTCGAAACAAACGAGTACAGCTGTTTTTATGCAATAGGCGAATCAGCAAACGGCCGTTTCTACACACCTGATCAGTAAACACGCCTACAGCAATGGAGGAACTGATGAAAGGGGTGTTTTCTGTTGGGTCCACCCCGAAGCTATATAACGAGGACCTCAGACCAGCTGAGAGGATGATTGAGAGAGAGTTGAGCTCTGCAGGGGAAGATGGAATAGATGACGCTATAGTTAACTGGACAGTTGGCAGTTGAGGGTATTGAGAGAGTTCTGCACGGACGTTTGTGACATGAGGACCTGAACGCGGGAAGCTGAAGAATCTCCACTGTTAGAAGCCGTTACCAGAAAACGGCTATTGAAAACAATGCGGGCTTGGGAAGACTTAGTGTTCGCAGCAATGATTTATAAAGTGTGGAGATTAGTGGTAGTGTTTTAATTACTTGTAGTTCTGAGGTTTGTGTACAAATGGTCAGTAAATCCAATCACAAACCCATTCCCCGTCTATAGTCACACCCCTATAGCGTGTCAATATGTAAAATAATTGGCCAAGGCCAATACAATAATATTATAATAGAATGAGATCATTGTCACAAATTTGTAGAGCATCAAACAGTGGTTGTCTTATCGAGGTCAGGGTTATCGGTGTTCCGGTCGAGATACGAACCGAACTCCTCCCGAATACGAGTCTAGATAGTTACTGTTACACATGCCAGACTGCACGGATTCATATTCCATAAGGTAAGAAAAAGGTAAGGCTATCCCTGTAACAGGCAGTGTAGGCCAATAGGATTATGAGACGTCAAGGCTCCCACGTTTTCTAGACAATCGGCTCACAGATGGCGGTGAGTTTGTCAGCCTTACTTCCTGACCGGCCGCCCTTTACCCTCAGGAAGATTCCTGGTACTCATTTTTGTTAGATGCTGCGTCGAACCCAGGACCATAGTGCACCTGGAAGTGTGAGATCAATTGAGAAATCCAGTGATTTCATCGGGAATTGAAACCGCGACCTTCCAGCTCGTAGCATAGTACCTCAACCAACCACGTTGCCGCATGCCCCTTGCATTCCATAAGGCCGTAGTGTAAATAATTTGTAATTGATAGGTTAGTAGTCTGTATGATTTTAAGAAATAATCCGATAATAATAGCCTGCCTTTTATTATGCAAGCCTTTTGAATACTGTTCTTCAGTAACTCTGCGTGTTTCTGGACAAATGGTTTGAGGTAAAGTTGAATTTATCGTGTACGTAGGGTAAGGGATTTGTAACTTGTGCCTTAAATCTGTCTTCCATTAAAAGTCTTAATTTTTTGTTTAATTCCTCTAAATTGGTATGAGGTGTGATGGTAAGTGATGGAGTGGCTAAGCCTTTCACATAGCTACCGTGTTTAAGGCGTGTGTTTGTCTGGATGTGCGTGCTTAGATACCGTCTGGACCAAGGATAAGTAAACTTTTCCCTACGCCACATCCAACACGCAAGCCTTTTCCTTTGAAGAGTACCATCTCCTGGAACAGGACGCCGTGAAGTCCGGTAGAAGGTAACTATTGTCTGAAAGGAAAGAAGCGCCTGTGTCAGCGAAACAAGTAACCAGCAAGCGTGGATTACCCCTCGACCCTGAGGATGGAGGCACTGAGTTACTCCGAAACAGTCGATGAATTTCTACCAGATTACATAGAGTCGCGTTCTCACAGTCACCGCCGTGAGGACTTCGAACGTGAATGTCTTTCTTTACCAGAAAAATAAAGTTGTGCACTATTCCGCGAACACAAATGGGAGAATGGAGGCCTACACCCACGCCTTTTGAACTACAGCATTAGATACAGCGGAATGGTCAGCTTCGCGCCTCTTTATCCCTAGTGAAAACACACGGCGCTTGATGAGTACCCGAACAGATCTGGACGCTGTGGAGAATGATACTTCGCTGTTGCTGGGGATCGAACCCCGGTTCCTCGGTCATCCAGTCTATAGCTTAATCACTATGCTGCCTAAGCTATCCCGGGTTCCTTTCTACGAAATAAAAGATCGTAAGATAAAGTAAATATATTCTTGTGCTTAATTATTTAAGCACTCTGCCACGAAGATATATGGGGGAATGGAAGTATAGCTCCACCTTTTTTGACTTCGGCACTAGACGGAGGTGAGTGGTCAGCTTCGTGCCCAGGCCGCTTTAATCTCGGGGAAAGAAGCCCCCAGTACCCTTTGGATAGGAGGGTGAGTGGGCCTCAGAGCCGGTCTTGGAAAAAATTTGAATATCAGTTATAGTGAGATTTTAAGTTTTCACCGTGATGTGCGTTATATATCGTAGTCTTCGACTTTGCAATCTGATCTACTCTATTGGGTAGAATGAATTGAAAGGGCAGTGGCCTATATTATGGTATTTCGCGTAGGTTTTCTGGAGGTCCTGAGCACAATCAAGGAACGTCTTTGTGAGGATAGTCAGCTTCTGGACCAGTTCTGCATGATTCTCACTATAAATGTCTTATTATTTGTCTGAACAGCATTAACCGATTGGCCTTTGTAAAGGAGACAACCTGTTTCCTGCGAGATACAAACTGAACTTTTATATATCATTTAGATGAAATTCCAGTGAACACTTGGGTCTCCTTCGTTAAGTATGAAGGTTGGAATTCTCGCCAGTTAGTCGTACTGTACAAATGTCGATTAATCGACGCTGTCCGTCCGTAACGGTGCCGGATCAATATGTTTATACCCGCGTTATTTAAACAGATCTAAAACCCGTACTATAGATTGGGACATACGACAATCTCCATGTAGCAGTCTTTTTGAGAGGGCAATGATCGCTCGCTCGAATAACCTAAAGGTTCATTATCTTTTTCATAACAGCCCGGTACTAGACTCTAGCCAGAAGAATCTAATCCATATGTTTCCTCCCTATTTGTTTCAGCTTAATATTAATATCATCCCCAATTTTAAGCCTAAGTCTTACAGGTTTTGTATTCCTTTTAAGTTTTCCAACCACAATTTTATATGCATTTCCCACGAATTTCTGTGCTTTCTACATGACCCAACAAGCTCATCGTTCTCAGTTTGATCACTCTAATAACATGAGGTAAAGTCCAAATTATGAAACTGCTTAAAGTAAGGTATATTTCTTCTGAAAATTTTATGACCATTTAGAAGTAAAATCTTTGAACCTGAAGTTTTCATGCTCAAACATATTCAGTAAATAAGAGTTGCAAGACAGCAAGCAAGAAACAATATGAAGACCCCCCCCCCCCTACAACACATCGACACGAGACTGTGCAGGGCTTTGCACAGCATCTAAAGATAACAACTGTCCAACATTCAAATAGGTTGTGCGATCTATACTTTTATACTTTTTATATTTTTACATTGTTATACTTCTGTGTTATTTAAATCTTTAACTATTAGTGATGAATTTTGTTAGAATATTAGATATAGATCTATGATCACTCTGTAAATATATATTCGCTTGTAACAACAGAAGTCAGTTGGATAAATATGGATCTATCATAATCATTAACTCTAATCACTTGAGTTATTGATCATGAAAGAGGTGCCTGATGATGACCTAAATTTTAGGCGGATATATGTAGCACGATTTACGCTCACATGATATAATAATTACGATATATACCAACATCTATTATTTTCATTGAAGGTATTCCTGTTCTATTTGTTGTGTTGTTGGTTATAACATGATAACAAATATTAAATTTTCCGTTTATTTGTGTTCTAAGTCATTTGTCTTCTAGGGCTATCTTTTGCTTCACTATTCCGGTTTGTCGCTTAATCCGGATAACCTCTCCATCCCCCGGTTACTGAGGATTAGCGAGGGTTTACTGTATTAGGGGCGGTGTTAACCAATTTTTTTAACGTAATGCTTCATCCAAGTTTGGAATTTCTTTATGGATGATGCAACACGTTGCTTGTTTTATTTATTCTCCGAATTCATTAAAGACCAGCAGCTTTCAGAAATTAACCTTTATTTCATTCTTCATCTGAGCAGGGTACGAAAAAGAAACTTCTTTTCTTGGGCCCCGATGGAGCTACTCCAAAACCACTTAACCCCCTTGGGGCCCTGCTGCTTTGAAATCCTGATTTGAGGGTAGTAATACCGAGGGACCCAGCAGAATACGTTCTCATTCGCATCCTTTTAACCTGTAGACGTAAATAGAAACAGTTTCCGAAACATAGTGATTTTAATAAATTCTAACTGTGGCTAAAGTCCTACATGATATTTTTTTGATATTACTTGATAAATGTGTCCATAGTGAGCATGTTAACTCGCAAAATTCTGTCTAATGTCATACGAATATTTATCTTCGCAATTGTTTTTTAAGTTAGAGTGATCAAGTCAAGGAGGATGAGGTGGGCAGGGCATGTAGCACGAATGGAGGAGACGAGAAATGCGTATAGGATATTGGTGGAAAAGCCAGAAGGAAAGAGACCACTGGGAAGAGCAAGGCATAGGTGGGTGGGCAATATTAAAATGGATCTTAGAGAGATAGGATGGAATGATATTGATTGGATTGATCTGGCTCAGGATAGGGACTAGTGGAAGGCTCTTGTGAACACGGTAATGAACCTTCGGGTTCCATAAAATTCTGGGAAATTCTTGAGTAACTGCAGAATTATCGGCTCCTCCAGAAGGGCTCAGCTCCATGAGTAAGTAACTAAGTATTGTTTTTTAAGTCATTTTTTTCTCTTGGCACTACAGCCCCAGTGGGCCTAGGCCTACCTCCATGAACTTCTCCGTTCACTTCGGTTTTTCTAGATCTTACACATTCGGTAGGACTCCTTGGGCGGGTGATCAGCTCGTCGCAAGGCCTCTACCTGTACACAAACACAGAAAAACGCACACGCACAAACTAAACATCCATGCCCTGAGTGGGATTCGAACCCACGATCCCGGTTTCCAAGCGAGCGAAGACAGTACATGCTTTTTAAATCCTTACCTAAGCTTAAAAGTATTTACAGTGCGATATATTTCTGGTCTGCTCAAGATGTAGTCAAAATGACAACCTCAAATTTTAATTCAAGTAGATTTTAATTTATTTTGATGTTTTGAGAGAACATCTCTCCCTTTATATGGCTCAGTGTTTGTTCAACTTTACTCACCCTTGACCCTCGACAACAGACAATTCACAAACAGTTAAACAGGCACGAGACTTAAGCCTTACCTTCCGAGCATTTTTTATTTAAAGGCTGTGTTTCATGCGGAGGCATGGCTAATCATACGCGTTGTCTGAGCTCTAAAGGAAGAAGATGCTGTGAATGCCCTGCTAGCCCTCAGAGTGTAAGAAGGGGCCCTCGGTCGTGTGTTTAGAGCGGTTATTGAAACAGCACGCGTTCCGACATTCATCTTATTATTCCTAGTCTCAAAGTCATTAAGGTGGTGTATATACATACTTTTTATTTAAGAAGGGTCACTCGGACACATAACTAATAGCTCGTAATATATTAAATGTTGTTTTTATATTAGTCGCATTTAATTTAACTTATAGGACAGTATATTCATCACGCGATACATACATTATGTTTGAGAAATAATATAAATGGGAGAACACAAAATGAAGGTGTTCCGGAACACGTTGGTGACAAGAACATTTGAACCCAAGAGGGAGGAAAAAATATGAGACCGGAGAAAAATACACAGTGAGGAATTTCATAATTTGTACTGCATTATCAGAATGATGAGATCAAGGAAAAGGAGAAGTGCATAAAATAGTTCAATAGCAAAACCGGAAGGAAAGAGACTAGGAAGATCTAGACGTAGATGAATGTATGAGAGGTAGGCCTCCTCGGCCCTTGCACCGCGACCTACAATGGCCTATTGTGCTTTAGACGTAGATGGGAGGATATTATTAAAATTTATCTTAAATATGATGGGGTGTAAACTGTATTCATATGGCTCAGGGTAGAGGCCAATGGTGATCGTTTATCAACACAGTAATGAGGAGCTTTATTCCATGGAATCTTGGGAATTTGAATGACTAAGCAACTATTGGCTTGGATTCAGGTATATGCAGTTAGATACATTATATATATATACTGTATTTAACTTTACAAATATTTTCCTTAGAAGGCTGATAGGCATTTGTGTGTATCAGTATTGAATGCTCTTATCTAAAATATTTTTGAGCCGGTTACGGTAGCCGAGGAGTCTAAGGCATGCACTGTTTTCGCTCGCTCGGAAGCCGGGATCGTGGGTTCGAATCCCACTCAAGGCATGGATGTTTGTGTGCGTTTTTCTGTGTTTGTCTACAGGCAGAGGCCTTGCAACGAGCTGATCACTCGCCCAAGGAGTCCTACCGTCTGTGTAAGATGTAGAAAAACCGAAGTGAACGGAAGTTCATGGAGGTAGGCCTAGGTCCACTTGGGCTGCAGTGCCAAGGAAAAAAATATATATTTTTTTGAGGCTATATCATGTAGTGGTTAACACTGCGGAAGAAACCCCCATTCATCCAATTGAGTCTTCGGTGTGGCAATTTTGGTTCTCATCTTACCTTTAAAATATGATGATGATAAATTCGACCTGTGTCGCTCGCAACGTGGCCTAATCGGAAATCTAGTGTGGTTGGGGCATTATGCTACAAGCCGGAAGGTCGCGGGTTCGATTCTAGATGAGGTCATTGGATTTTTCAATTGACGTAACCATTCGAGCCGCACTATGGCCCTGGGGTCGACTCAGCCTCTAACAGAAATGAGTACCAGGAACCTTCCTGGCGGTAATGGGCGGCCGGCGCGTAAGGCTGACAACCTCACCGCCATCTGTGAGCCTTTATTTCTAGAAAATGTGGGAGCCTCGACATCTCACAACGCTATGAAATTCCGCTGCCTGCTACAGGAATAGATTTACCATTGTTGCAGATATAAATATAATTTCTATATATTATATTTTGGGCGGTCCTAAGCTTAGTCCTTAGGTACTGCTGTCGCATATGCGCCATATTGACAACATACTTCGTGACACTGTACGTATTTCATTTTATTCTGTACTTACATTATACAGCCCTTAACATTATCTTAACATTATCGCATAGTAATTTTATTCGTCGTATGAAAGATTTCTTATACATTACTTAGGCTCGCCTTCCGCGATTGTCTGCGAACCGCTGATCAAGCAAATCCTTACATGGTCACGGGCGATTCAAGAAACTAAGAAAACTTCTTCCGATATCATCCGTGGATTTCGCGCTGTAACAGTAGAAGTTTATATGCAGAAAGCTACCTAGAGCCTAACCTTAGATGGGATTTAGATGCTTGTTTTAAAAAACCAAAGCAATGGCTGAACGTTTCCAAAATATCACCAAAGGCCAGCGTTTTAAAAGCAGGTCCGAAAGGCTAAACTTTTGGACTTGTTGTGTTAGGCAGATTCTAATGTGACACTTAGGGTCTTGTTGGGCCGCGCCATAGCTCAAGCGGATAGTCGCTGGCTTCCCACCGCGGCGGCCCGTGTTCGATCCCGGATCTGGTCAAGTGGGATTTGCGGTGGACAAAGTGGCGCCGAGGAAGGTTTTCTCCGGGTACTTCGGTTTCCCCTGTCATTCTTCATTCCACCAATTGCTCCACAATCACCCTCACCTAACATCTGGGGCTGGTACAATAGGCCAAAAGTGGCCGCAGTACAAGGGACTTAGTGCCACCCCACTAGCAATAAAAAAAAAGGGTCTTGTTAGTGTACTTTCCTAATTTAGAAGAAGTGAAAGTGGGCTTATGCAATCTCAATGCTGTCTTGTGTCTGTGAATCATCCACTATTAATTTACAAATGCCTGAATAAGTCTTGATGAAACTTGGTACGCAATTCATGACACCTGAGCCCATCGCAGTGGTATATTTCATAAATCTCTTCCATCAGTCTGCGTGTATATGTTTCCCTCCTATGGTTGCTGGGCGAAGGATCAGCAACGTTTCTTCATCTTTATATATACGTACTTCGATTTTCCCCTTGCCAGTTATTCCACTTTTGCACTATACTCGTCTGTCATCAAGGGCTGGTAAAATACCACAATACCAAGGGAGCCTCCTCATCGTGCTGAAGAAGAAAGTTGTAAGTTATAAATATCCCAACTTCACCACGGGGGGGGGAGAGAGTACATATTTCTTGGACCCAAAGTTTGCGTGTCTACGATACTGACAAATTCTAATTAAAATATCATTTAAGGGCACGCCATAACTATAGTAAAAAAGTAAAGCTATCCGTGTAACAGGGCGTGAAGGCCCATGCACGCGGTAGCATAGTTGGTTGAGGCGCTATGCTACAAGTCGGATGGTCGCGGGTTCAAATCCCGATGAGACCATTTTTTTTTTTTTTTCAATTGACCTAATCTTTCCGGCCGGACTATGGCATCGACTCAGCCTTTAACAGAAATGAGTACCAGGAATTAATTAAATAATTTTCCTGGGAAGTAAAGCGCGGCCGGCGCGTAAGGCTGACAACCATACCGCCATCTTTGAGAGGATTGTCTAGATAATGTGGGACCCTCAACGTTTCACAACCCTATGGGCCATAACTATAGTATGCAACTTTATTTTGCAGAATTCCCATGTATTCGACAATGTCTCCTGTTTGGAGATATTGCTTCCCGTAGAATAAAAATAAAATTAATTTACTTTCCATTGATGATATAAGGATCTGTGTTGCAATCCAATGATGACGCATATTCAGAGATGTTTTAGACACAGAACGAAATCTACTTTTTTTCTGATGGAGCCGAATTTCTCGGAGTATAAACATCTTCTCCCTTTACCAATATTGTTATCACCTTTCCTCGCCTGCTATTTGACATGCTTCAACTATCAGTCGTTTGCACTCACTACATTTAAATAATAGTTTGAACTATTTGAAATTATGAGCTAAACAAGCGCTTGGTGTTGTAATCTATGTGGCAGTGATGTTAGCCCTGGTATACAACATGTTTACTTGCATGTAAATCCAGTATTCCTACCTCTATCAGGTAATACCCCTTTTCAGTAATTACAGCGATTTCGGAAGGGCACAGATGTAAGCTGATATCTTCCACGGGGTGATGGGATGGGGTGAAACGATGGGAACAGGATCAACTCCCTCTGAGAAGCTTCCTAACAACAGTTTTGCATAATGTTCCTTTACGCTGTTTCATCCTGCCACAGCTATTCTCAGGTGTGTAGGCAGATAAGCAAGAGGTACATAGTAACATGTAAGCAGGAAGGAGATGGAGCTAACAGTCTCGCTCTCTCTCTTAGTGTCCCCTGCGTCGCTTACCTACTAAGAATGTTCCGTATTTTGCCGTTAGATGGCAGAACTAGCCGCGTTTAGTGACTTACACCCCCGATCCCGTTACCGTGTCCCCCCCCCCCCCTCNCCCCGCTTATCTGTGTCTCTCTCTCGCTCTCTCTCTCTCTCTCTCTCTCTATATATATATATATACACGTACAATCGTATTGAAACTGAAACCGTGGTAACTGTGCAACGATAGAGCCCTGCACTCACTGTACGGTAGCACTTAAATTCTGAATTACGCTCAGCTTTTTATCACCGCATTGCATGGATTCAGTCTGTATATTCCATCTCAGATGTAATGTTTGCATATGCGGATGGCTTAGCAAGCACGTATATTTTTCACGTTTTTCCCGGGACCCCTCCCCCAGCCGTCTCACCTTGGAAGTGCTCCACAAAATCGAGATATTCCTTCCGTATTCCAGGAGGAGGAGGACAAACTCTGTCGCAGATGCATACCCTCTCCTTCCCTCCCTCCGCCATTCCAGACGGCGCAGACTGGGGTGTCGTGTGATAGGGCGACTTGCACATGGTCGTACATACCGGATGTTGGCACTTCTGGCGGGGGGGGAGGGCATCGCGGATCGTGCAACTTTGGAAGAACAGGAGATGGACACGCATATTTGGAGATGACGTGTACAGTGGTAACCCCGTTTCCATTATTGTCCTCTTCTCTCCAAGTTTCATTTTCCTTATTATCTCTTTTCTCCACCAACTTCTCATTCATTTAGTCGCTACAACGAACAACGGGCTGGACGACCCGGGCTCGATTCCCGTGAATACAAAACTTTTCTCCACGTTGTCCAGACCGGTTCATTGGTCCACCCACCCTCCTATCCAACGGGTAGAGGGGTTAAAGCGGCCGGGGCGTGATGCTGATCACTCACCTCCATCTAGTGCCGAGGTCAAGAATGGAGAAGCTGTACCTCCCCCCCCCCCATGCGTCTTCATCTCATGATACTTAACTAATTCAGCAAATGGACAACTTTACTTATACCGTACCTTCTCGATTATCATTTTGCTCCTACATTTTTCTCCTTCCTCCTCCTTATCCATCTTCTTTTAATTTAAGTTCTTCTCCTGTTCCTTTGCCTCCTTCTCCTACTCCTTTATCTCCTTCTCCTCCTCATTACCCTCATCCCTTTCATTCTCTTCACACTCCATTATCTTCTCTTCTCCTTACTCCTCCGTCGTCTATGTTCTTTTTTCATTTTTCTTTTCTTCATATCTTCTGCTTTCCGTTCCTACTCCTTTATTTCTTCTTCCCCACGACACCCTCCTGCCCCCACTCTCCTCTTTTTTCTTCTATCTTCTTTCTTCCCTTCATTCTACTTCTCTTCCTCCTCCGTTTATTCCTTCTGCTTTATTTCTTCTTCTCCGCAACCACCCCCCTTCACCATTCTGTTCTTCTACATCTTGTACCTTCTCACTTTACTTTCCGTAGTCCATCACCTCTTCAGGGTCTGACCCCAGAATTGTGCTCTCAGAGACTGAAAGGGATGTACATGTGTAAGATAACTGATAATTATTCTTCAGTGTGCCTGCGTCACTTTCTCTTCTCCACTTCACCCAGACCGGCTCTGGGGTCCACCCAATGGGTACCGTGGTCTCTTTCCCCGGGGGTAAAGCGGCAGGGGCGTGACGCTGACCACTCACCTCTAGCTAGTGCCTAGGTCAAGCAAATACATCCGCTCTCCCATACGCCTTCATGGCGTAGTGCTTAATTAGTTAAGCATGGCGACAACTTCACTTTTCCTCCTGCGTGATTTCTGTCGTGATTACCCCCACCCCCACCCTCAACTTCTCTCTGTTCGGATTCCTTCTGAATGGTCTCCTCCGATTCCCGAGAACAATGAGTGTACAACTTTTTGGCCGGGTTTAAGCTACCGTGGTTATCAGTGGTCATGGGCTATTTTCAGACCAGGAAGCTATCTTTAGGATCAGAACACACCTGGCCACCACCTTCTCTGTCTGTCGACTTAATTTTACATGGCTGCAAATATCAGTTGATTCAAATTAGTATTGTCTTCAAAATGGCTACGGTTTAACTTACCTTCCCAAAACCAAAACTATGTTTAAGGACAATAAATCCGGATCACTGATCACACCGAGCATCATACGCTGTAAATTAACTCCGTCAGCAGCGACTGTGGTGCGGGCAGATCGCGGTGCAATTCCCAAGAGATGCAACTGAGTTTCCTATTCTCGACAGCATCCAGACCGGTCCTAGAGCCCACCGAGCCTCGCACACAAAGGATATCAGGGCTGTTTCCCAAGGGGTCAAGCGGCCGGGGCGTGAAGGCAATTGGAATTCGTGTAGTGTCGAAGTCGAGAATGGGTGGAGCAATATCTCTACTCCCCTATACGTCTTCATTGCGTGGTACTTAATTCCGACCAGGGACCTTTTCCTTTTCTGTTATGAGAGTGAAACGTATTTGAGAGTAATCAGTGTCAGATAATGAACTATACTCTTACGTCATCATTAGAAAGTTACTGAATCCTGTTCTCAACACATGCTCGGTAAAAAAATTGATATACATTGAACAAACAGGAATTTTGTTAATTTGTCCATTAATTTGTCCACTCAATGTACGAGGGGCACGCGGTAGCGTAGATGGTTGAGAACCGGAAGGTCGCGGGTTCAAGTCCCGATGAGATCATTGGATTTCTTTTCAATTGGCCTAATCCTTCCAGCCTCACTATGGCCCTGGAGTCGACTGAGCTTCTAACAGAAATGAGTACCAGGAATATTCTTGGAATGTTCTTGATGGTAAAGGGCGGCCGGAGCGTAGGGCTTACAATCTTGCCGCCATCTAAGAGCCGATTGTCTAGATAATGTGGGACCCTCAACGTCTCACAACCCTATGGTCCTCCACGGCCTGTTACAGGGATAGCTTTACTTTACTTACTTTCCTTCACTCAATGTACGATGTTTCCTAAGAAATGATTATTGACTCGTCCGTAGGATCTGAGGTTCTCACAGCGGTGGTTATGAAGAGATCTGTCTTCTGGGATATAGCGCCGTGTAGGATCTGAGGTTCTCACAGCGGTGGTTATGAAGAGATCTGTCTTCTGGGATATAGCGCCGTGTAGGATCTGAGGTTCTCACATCGGTGGTTATGAAGAGTTCTGTCTTCTGGGATATAGCGCCGTGTAGGATCTGAGGTTCTCATAGCGGTGGTTATGAAGAGTTCTGTTTTCTG
>NW_019731262.1:2228150-2324328 GCF_002891405.2 Cryptotermes secundus | reverse complement strand
TCAGTGGTGGTGATGATGAGTTCTATCTTCTGGGATATAGCGCTGTGTAGGATCTGATGTTCTCACAGCGGTGGTTATGAAGAGCTCTGTCTTCTGAGATATAGCGCCGTGTAGGATCTGAGGTTCTCACAGCGGTGGTTATGAAGAGTTCTGCTTTCTGGGATATAGCGCTGTGTAGGATCTGAGATTCTCACAGCGGTGGTTATGAAGAGTTCTGTCTTCTGGGATATAGCGCCGTGTAGGATCTGAGGTTCTCACAGCGGTGGTTATGAGGAGTTCTGTTTTCTGGGATATAACACGCCACGAAGTCTGTTGATGATCAACCGACATTTCGGAGGAACATTTTTCCTTCCCACCTGCTTCACACTGGTTTCTTAGTTGGTTTATTCTTCTACCCTGAAGGCGACGTGTTCTTCCGAAACGACGGTAGACTTTCAACGGACTACACGGCGTTGTATATCCGAAGATAGAACTCTTCGTGATTTTACAATATCTGAAGACATGAAGGTGTAGTGCAACCCAAAGTTATGGACATGACTCTCCAAAACGTTGCTGAGCCCGTCCTCACGGCGTCATATCTCAGGAAACCTTAATCTTAATGTTCGCTTCCGTGAGGAACTCGGACCGTGATATGGCGGAAGGCTTTACCTGGCTCTTCCAGTAGAATTGATGCCCCAGAAGCCTGTGGACAAGGCGAGGCCTCCAGGTAATAGAAGGACGGTGGAATATGGAGGCTGTAATCTGTCAGGGCACCTCCGCCCCCAGTTCCGAAGACTAACACCTGCGACACAATTAGCGGGAGCTCATTTCAGAGAACACACCCACAAATCCATTATACTGTTATGAACTGTGCAGACTTCTGGCTTGTGACGCCGTGTAATTCGGAGAGAATCCCACGTTTCGCATTAACATATCGCCTCCATATTCAGGGTCGCATAGTAAGTTAAGCAAGAAACTATCAGCTTTGCTTGCCATTTGCTTCCATTGTACTATACATAGTCACTACCATAAGAAACTGAAGTCCGATTAATTCTGCTCTCTCTCTCTGGAACGGGGTTCACTCAGCCTTGTGAGGATAATTGAGAAGCTATTTCAAGGAAATAGCGGTTCCGGTCTAGGAAACCGGGATTAACGGCCGTGGGGATCTGTTACGCTGACCACGCGACACCCTCTATCCGCAGAAGTTAGCACTAACTTCTCCGACAAGCGGCTGTCGCTCAGTCGGTATAGGTCGCTTGCGGACTACAGGCCAGGGAGTTTGTTTTTCTTTGTTTGTGCACCGTCTGTTACCCAGTGCGAGCCATATTGGAAGAGGGGGGGGCGGAGTTCACAGCATATTGATTACCGGAGATGACGCAATAATAATAATATTTTTCAGATCATCGAAAGTAAATTTGTCCTTCTGCTTAATTAAATAAATACCAAGTCACGATGACGTGGGGGAAGGCTGATTGCAGGTATAGCTCCATGATCCTTGACCTTGGCGGTAGACGGTGGTGAGTGGTCAGCTTCACGTCTCGGCCGCTTTATTCCCAGACAAACATTTCCTGGTAACCACCTGATAGAAGGCTGTGTGGGCCTCAGAGCCGGTCTGGACGCTGTGGATAGAATAAAGATTTCTACCCCTGCCAGGAATCGAACCTGAATTACCTGGATTTCAAGCTCGTAGCTTATTCAATATTTTGACTGAGCTAAATAAATAAAAGAATAAATTTAAAATAAACGAGGGGAAAGAGACAGCTGTGAAGTCGCCGCTCACTTCGAAAGAAAATAAAGTGAAGCAGAGATGACAAACATGTGGATAGACTAACATATGTTTGCTTTATTTTAGTATTTTTTTTTTGCAAATTAGCATTCCATATTCATCATTTGCTTACAGCTGTGGCTCTCTTGTGCACATCCAGTAGCCAGCATATGTTTCTGCTAACACTCTGTAATATATCCACAAATTCGTTAAGATAAATTATGTAACAACGGAGAAAAGATTTATGGAGTAGTTTTGCGAAATATCCTTCTCTCTTTTCCTCTCCCTGTAGATTGGGCCTGTACCCCCCCCCCCCATCCAAAAACCCGTACTTGGGTCTTGGACCAGATACTTGCCTCACTACTTACAGATATGGAAATTCTTTGTCCTTTTCTCTGTAATATAATTCTTTATATTTTTCTTCTCCTTCTTCCTCATATTATCCCTTCCCGGCCTTCATTCACTGTACTTTATCTCTTTTAAATTCTTCCACACATTTTCAAGTCGGTTCACAAAGGTTCTTGCTCATATACTGTGCTTAGGTTCCGTCCTAATGTTTATCCTTCTGATTCATTTAAATCTCTCTCGCCCTTGCACTCGTGTATATATATATATAATTGTATAAGCGTGAGATAAAGCAGTTTTTCTACCGTTAACAACTTTCATGAACGCAAGATATGGAGAAGGTCATGAACGAGCGAACAGTTCCTTTCTTTACCATAACGTGTATATCCTGTGAGCACTGATAATATCGTCACGTGATTTGAGTGACTGTAGACGGTGTTTAAATTGGTAACTGCTTTTATTGAACGCTTAAAGATAGTAACTACAAGTATTTTTTTTATTGCTAGTGGGGCGGGACTAAGTCCCTTGTACTGTGGCCAATTCTGGCCTATTGTATCAGCCCCAGATGATAGGTGAGGGTGGTTGTGGAGCAATTGGTGGAATGAAGATTGGCAAGGAAAACCGAAGTACTCGGAGAAAACCGGCCCCAGCGCCACTTTGTCCACCACAAATCCCACTCGATCGCCGCCCACGGCCGCCGCCGTGGGAAGCCAGCGACTAACCGCTTGAGCTATGGCGCGGCCTTAACTACAAGTAACTATAGGGCTATCGCTGATTCACACTCTCTGCAGTCCACTACAGCACGTACTGAGTCCTCTCAGTCTGCTGTGCCTTCAACATGGTAACGGCTTCCAACGCCGTAGATCCTTCAACTACTGTGTTCACGTTCTTAATGGCATGTGACTTGTCTCACAACTAACGTGTCCTTCTTATAACACTTCGGCACGAACCACAGAGAAAATACGTCTCCCAAATGCTCTTATATTTTTGCGTCACACATCTGCCTCTCGGACCGTGTAGAGAATACCGTTCCACAGGTAGTCCATTGGTGCATGTTAGGAATCTGTTGCCTAGCAACGGGCATTGTTTATTTAACAACTGGTCTACATGCTACAATATTTTTATGTGGATAAGTGTAATATACTACGTAAAAGAGTCCGTTTAAAGGTTGTTTTTGCCCGTTATTCGTGGGAGATAGCGTTAAACATTGGCGTCGAAGTATCATTCGATAACATGTAGGACTGGAAAGAAATACGGGAGAACGCAGGGGAAGTTAATAGTAATGAAGCTGATATAAGGAATGATGAGACCGTTGAATTATCAACGGGTGTTAGGCAAGTTTAATGTCTTGTGGTATGTAACGGCGTGTACTCTGATTTATAGTTAACAGCGTTATCTAGGAGCCTGATTTTCCCTGAAGATTGAGGCATCGAATTCCTCCGAAACCTTAGTATCTATTTGCCAGACAAAACAGCCTCACATATCAGAAGACGGCAACTTTCCTAGTCAACGGCTTGAGAACATGAAATTTCAAGTAAAAATTATTCTGAAAATTTTCGGAAATATTGACCTCTTAATGTGCATGTATAACTTGCACTCTTCGCCAAGTATAATTAGAATGATCAAATCAAGGCGGATGAGATGGACAGCGAATGTAGCACGAATGGGGAGAAGAGGAATGTATATACTGGTCGGTAAGCCAGAAGAAAGACCAAGACGTAGATAGGTGGACAATATTAAAATTGATCTTAGAGAGATAGGATGGTATGCTATGGAGTGCATCGAGCTGACTCAGGATAGGAACCAGTGAAAATCTTTTGTGAACACGGTAATGAACGTTTGGGTTCCATAAAATGCTGGGTAGTTCTTGAGTAGCTGGACAATTGGCGACTTCTCAAGGAGGGCTCAGCTCTATGAGTGAGTGAGTGAGTGAGTGAGTGTATGTCCACTTAGTAATGATACATCTTCAAAGATCGGTGATGTAGACTCAATAGAAGATAATTGTGTTCTGGGGCTTGATGTCGTATAGTCTCGTATATCGGTACCGAAGTTTCGTAGAAAAATTAGCTATTTCCATATTTATAATTTTATCCTGAAGAAGGAGCCATAAGATCCCTCCGAAACATTAGTAAATGTCTACAAGACCGCAGTATCGACTCTCAGAAGGCGGTAATCTTCATAGTCGCGCTCATGAAAACCTCAACTTCCTCATACAAAAAATGTTTTAAAATATCTCAGAAATTTCTCCCTCGTAATACGAAAGTTTCAACATTAGTGCTCGCCCATTTTGATAACCGATTTTCGCCGTGCCATTAATCAGCCCCTCCCTCGTATAACGCAGTCTGCAGTCTCCTTGTACCTGCTAGAAGTTGTCAACAGAGCTGCACATACATTTCACTACTCGAGTGAAGCGGCTCTAGTGTGCTGTAGGTATTGCTCGCGTGTTTGCTATGCGGGTGCACTGACTACCGTGCTAAATTAACGTTTCACTACTGCAGTTTCAAAACCTTTATTTTTTATTGTTTCATTATTGGCTGTTTAGTTAAACCCTCTTCTGGAAAAGCGTTCATGATGAGCGAGGTTTAAACCGGTTGCGTGTAGCGTGCGTTGGCCACATTCAAGAGTGAGTCTATTGCGCAGATTTCTTCATGACCAGCAATTTGAAATGCTCCTCTTAATTTTCTGTGGATAATGGCTTACTTAATTAAATACTGGCTGCAAATAATTTCTTTGTAGCCTTGGAAGGAGAAATACAAGTTGAGAGTATATGGACCCGTGATCTCTCACTTGTCTGGTACGGCAGCAAGACCGTTCAATCAGGGTTTGATTTCTGACAGGGACAAACATGAAATATTTATAGTTGCTAGGCTACGGAAGACCGGGAAATCGCGGTTTTGATTCCCTGTACACAATTCTCTACTCAGCTTCCACACAAATTCTGGGGACCACTAATCCCAGGGGTACTCGGGTTTCTTGACCGGACGGGAAGGTAGTCGGTCAGAAAGCTGTTCCGTCTATTCAATAAGAATGGGTGGAGCTATACCTCCGTTTCCCTTACTCCATGGCATGGTGCTTAATTAACCACAGAAGCAACTTTACCTTTTGATGGTTTGTGTAACCCACAACGAAAACACAAATGTATTTTCTTCCATAAAACTATATTCTTAATATATATGGTACGCGTAAAAGGTAGGGAAACGTAGTAGCGTAGTTGGTTGAGACACTATGTTACATGCCGGAAGGTCGCGGGTTCGATTCCTGATGCCGTCATTCAATTATTACATTTGACCTAATCCTTTCAGCCATACTGTGGCTCTGGGGTCGACTCAGCCTCTAACAGATATGAGTACTAGGAATCTTCCTAGGGTTAAAAGGTAGCAGGCGCGTAAGGCTGACGATCTCACCGCCATCTGTGAGTCGATTGTCTAGAAAATGTGGGAGCCTCGACGTCTCACAACTCTATGGGCCTGCACGGCCTGTTACAGAGATAGCTTTACCTTTTACCTTTAAAAGAAAACGTTTTAGATGAGCAATAAATACAGTCCTGAAGTTCTTATGCAGACAATTCTCGTAAGCATTTTCTAGGGAAGTACAGTTAAACCTAAGAATCTGGCCACCCATTTGCTTCATTCCCACGTATCCCATTTGTGTACTGCTGTACAAGCACAAATACACTGTCCGTTGTTTGGGATCAACACAGTGAAACATTGCAGCCAGGTAGGCCTGTTCTTCTGTTAATGACGGAGTAGGAATGTTGAGGATTTCTATCAGCTATAAACCTCGGAAGACCTCTGGACCTTTGTTTTCTTTCGCTGTCAATTGTTATTAGCCAGGTGTCCCCGCAAGGATAGAGACTCTTGTATTTTGCAAGCAAAGTCCAGTTATATTGTATTCGAGGTTCACAACAGCGGTAACTGTAAGAAGTAGCTGCTGTATTCTGGGGTGTAACGCCCGTTTCACATGTTCGGAGGATCCTACTACTTCCTTTTTCAGTGTCGTCTTGCTGTTTGCTTGGCTTATTCTTCGACCACGAAGATGGAGGCAATACATTTTTGCGAAACGGTGGTGAATTTCTACCGGACTACACGGCTGCACATCCCGGAATATTTTGCAAGTACTTTTTTACCATTGAATTCTATCCTTAAGAGTTCGCGCATAGTGACGTGTGGTAATTGTCCCTGTGCTGACTGGCTAAGGGCTGGACGACTGAGGGGTCAGAATTCGAGTCCCAACAAGGCCAAAAATTTGATCTTCTCCACGTCGTCCAGACTGGCTTTGGGACCAAACCTGCTTCCTGCCCAGTGGGTGCGGACGGCTATTTCTCCAGGCTAAAGCATGCAGGACGTGAAGCTTACCACTCACCTCCAAGTAGTACCGAGGTCAAGAAAACGTGGATCTACACATCCACTCCCCCATACCTGTCCATGGCGTAGTGCTTAATTAGTTGAGCACAGGGACAGCTTAATTTTTTTACTTTTTTTATTATTGCTAGTGGGGTGGGACTAAGTCCCTTGTACTGCGGCCACTTCTGGCCTATTGTACCAGTCCCAGATGATAGGTGAGGGTGACTGTGGAGCAATTGGTGGAATGAAAATTGGCAGGGGAAACCGAAGTACTGGGAGAAAACTTGCCCCAGCGCCACTTTGTCCACCACAAATCCCACTTGACCAGACCCGGGATCGAACCCGGACCGCAGCGGTGGGAAGCCAGCGACTAACCGCTTGAGCTATGGCGCGAATGCGTATGTGAGAGTGGATGTAGACAAGTGGTCAGCTTTACACCCTTGCATCGGGGAAACCCCCCTACATCCATTGTATAGGAGGCTGGGTGGGCCCCAGAGCCGGTCTGGGTGCTGTGGAGAGTAGAACAATCTGTTACCCCCACAGGGAATGGAACCTCGGCCGTGCAGCCCGTAGCTATACCGACTGAGCTCTCCCGGCTCCTAAGTAAGGTCATGTGACAGGCAAGAAGCCAAAGCAAGTGAATGAGCATAAAAATGAAGTTCTGGGCTTGGCAGACGACGGTGTTACGCAGCTGGAACCATTAACAGGAAGAGGACTCGTGACGAGAAGCGCGGGAGCAGAGGGAACAAGTTACATACGGCATACAGTGCCTCTATTAATATCGGCAGAATTAAATTGTTCCCAAAATTCGTGCAATGTAATGTGTACAAACGGGTCAGGTGTTAGGTAGGGTTTGAGCATCTCATAACTGTTGACTATTGAAGAGTTCCATCTTGTCATGTAGTGAACTGATATTGTGGAGCTGGACCCTGAAGATAGAGTCGACATGTTTCTTCGAAACGTCTGTTGACTTTCAACGGACTACACGGCATTATATGCCAGGAGGTATAATATAACTCTTCATGTAGGGATTCCCCCGAACGTGAATTTAGTCATCATTGAACTGCTCCATGTTCTGAGTTATAACGCCGTGTTTTTTGGAGACAGTCCTAGGTTTCGGGGGAAAACACCGTCTCCATCTTCAAGGTCGGAGATTAAGCCAAACAAGAAAGTAGCTGAAGCGGATGGCAAGCTAAGATCATCTTCGTAATCACCGCCGTGAAATCATCAAAACTCATATGTTCGTATATAATGAAATAGAGTGGATCTGGAAGAAACCGATTCTATACCGGTATTTGCTTGGAGATACTCAGGAAAACCACGTGAACAATCAGAATGCGCCGAGGTTGGAATCCGAAACCTACCTCCACAATGCGGAGCAGGGATAGCGTATTCGGTATAGCGACTGGCTACGCGATGGACGACCGAGGGATGGAAGTTCGAGTCCCGGTAGGGTAAATAATTTTCTCATATCCATTCAGGCCATACCGGCTGTGGGGCCCACTGAGCCTCCTTTCCAATGGGTACTGGGGGAGGAGGGTTCTTACCCCGGGTGTAAAGCGGCCAGGTGTGAAAGTGACCACTCAGACTAGTGCCGAGGTGAAGAAAATGTGTACCTATATGTTCACTCCCCCCCATACGCCTTCATTGAGTACTGCATAATTACTTAAGCACAGGGACAACTTTATAACTAGGCGAAAAGTTATGTGAAGTTATCCTTGTATTTAATTACTTGAACGCCACGCCATGAAGGCGTTTGCAGGAATGGATGTTTAGCTGTACCACCCTTCATCTCGGCCTCACATAGAGGTGAGTGAACTTCACACTCCGGCCGCTTTAACCCTTAGAAACAGTCCATTGTATAAGCGGCTGGATGGACCAAATTCTTCCCTCTGCTGGATATGGAAACCTGGAGGGTACTGGCTGTACTGAGCTACCCCGTGTGTACCATCTCCTCGGGAACTGGCCAAGTGTTGGTGGCGTGAGGTCTAAAATAATGGATGCGGCGGATGTTGCATCCATCTCAGGAGACAGGTCAGTGGCTAGAAGCAGCTCCCGCCCCCCGCACTGAACCTGGCGACATGCATGGATATTTATGACGTAAACAAAGCGTTTCTTCAAAAGCAGAGGAGCGAGAGTGACCAGCTCGTTGCTACTGAACCTGAGCCCGCTGTCTTGCGGGTGACAGATTGTTTCAGGCGTCACGAGGTCCGCTGTTCGTCTCCCCCCCCCCCTTTAATTTTATGACCGTCGGTTCATGAATTTGTCCACGTACATTATTTTGGGTAATGTACGTGTGGGACTGGAATTTGACGCCTTGCGGTCTGATTTCCACCTGCGTTGACGCTGGTTTCTTGCTTGGCTTAATTCTTCGTCGCTCAAGATGGAGGCTATGTGTTCCTCCGAAACGTCGGTTGACTGACTACACGGCGTTGCATCCCAGAAGATAGAACTCTTCGTAACCACCGCTGTGAGAACCTCAAGTCCAACAACGTTAACAGGAACTTGTAATTTTCATATTTAGGTTGGGATATGACGCCGTATAGTCTGATCCTTTGCTTCAATGGGACCTTCTATCTCCGTCTTCAGGACGGAATGTGATTCCATGTACTCTGTTAGAACGTTACCAACGTTTCGGAGGAACCTGCTGCCTCCATTTTCAAGGTGGTACATGACACCATGTATACCGTTAAAATGTTATTTCGGAAGAACTAAATGTCTCCATCTTCATAGTGCAACTGTGTGGATCGATTGATTGCTGCCAGCCCTTCAGAAGAACTTACTGTCTTCGTGTTCAGGATGGGGTGTGAAGCCGTGTAGTGTGGTATAAAGTTACAAACATTTTGGTGGAACCTCCTACAGCCGTTTTGTGGTGTTATCTGACACCATATGACCGTCTCTGTAGTCTACTGGTCAGAGTTCATGGCTACAGATCCAGAGGTCCCGGGTTCGATTACCAGCGCTACCAGATTTTCTGAGAAGTATTGGGTCTGGAACGGGATACACTCAGCCTCATGAGGATAACTGACGAGCTATTTCAAGGAAATAGCGGCTCCGGTCTAGAAAACCGAGATTAACGGTCGTGGGGATCCGTTGCGCTGACCACGCTACACCCTCTATCCGCAAAAGTTGGCACTAACTTCGCCGAAAAGCGGCGGTCGCTCGGTCGGTATAGTTCTCTTGCGGAATGAAAGCCACGGAATATGTGAGACCATGCAGCGTGGAGTTACGGCCCAGAAGACAACATTCGTATGGCGGCGAACTTGTGGAACACGCTGTATGATATCGGGAACATGGAACAGAAAACACGATTTCCAATGTCGTGACTGCCCGAGGGCCGACAATGTGGATCATTTCGGTAGACGTATCGGTCTGAAAAACTACAGGGTGACTAGAAAATTACGTGCTCACGGTTTACGATTATTGCTTGTTACAGAATAATGAAAATATTTCAGTACATTTCACTTTACTGCTGAATGATGCGTTGAAAAGCTAGGAATTTATGGCTGGGAAAGAAGCCATCATCTAATTTTCACAAATGCTGTGTTCTTGGATGTGACGCCGTGTAGTCTGGTAGACTACTACCAACGTTTCGGAGGAATGTACTCCCTCCGTTTTCATTATCGGAACATAGTCCAAGCGTGGAAAGGAAAAGGAAGCAGGGTGATCTTTTGTTGCTTGACTTACTACTATACCCTGAAGATAGAGAAAATATTTCCTGCTAAACCTCAGTAAACTACCAGAATACACGGCATCACATTCTGGAAGACACTGTTCCTCATTTATTTGCGGTGTATTTAATGCCATTGTACGTAACTCAGCCTATGTGGCGTCTAATGAGAGGATTAGTAATGACAGATGAAATGGGAAGGATCGGGAAGGAGGAGGTCTTTCAGTTGCTTGAGATACCATTTCATTAATTTCCTGCAGGAAGTAAGGAAACACACGTAAACTTCAGCCGGAATATCCGATCGGCAGGCCAAGGTTTGTATCTCGGGACGTCCTGTTGCGAAACTGGACGTTCCTCACTCAAAAACATTCGGTGTAAGATATTATTGAGAAATTTTTCTCTTCGACATATCGTCCAGACCGATTCTGGGGTTCACACAGTCTTCTATGCACAGGTGACAGGAATAAAACGGCCGGAGAGTAAAGCTGATAAACCTCTATCAGATCCTAGACACAGAGTTCCTCGACCTATACCTCCATGTCCCCTTTACATCTTCATGGCTTGTTGTACAGAGTGACAACCTTAGTAGCTTTCACTTTTACAGTAAACTCTCACTAATCCGGTTATAGTTAATTCGGCTGTCGGGTAGACGGTATAGAAATACGAAAAATGCTGTTCAAAGTTGAGTATATACTAAGATACATGGCATTTAGGAAGACAGATAAGTCACTTGTCTGTTCAGATAAGGTTTGACGGTTTCTTGAAACCTGCATTATTACGTTCAAACTATGAGTACAATTGCTGAGTCTTCTACCGATGAATAAATGTATTGTTATTTTAATTTCTTAAATAATAGTTCTACAGTGGTATATTTTTATTTTCATCAGCACTATTTATGTCATTAAAATGTTCCATTTATTTATGTTTTAAGTTTTTTTCACGCGGTAGCGTAGTTGGTTGAGGCACTGTTCAACAAGCCGGAAGGTCGCTGGTTAGATTCCCAATTAGGTCACTGGATATTTCAATTGGCCTCATCTTCCCAGCCGCACTATGGCTCTGAGGTCGACTTAGCCTCTAGCAGAAATAAGTACCAGGAATATTCCTGGAGGTAAAGGGTGGCCAGCCGGCCGGCACGTAAGGCTGACAACTTCACAGCCATCTGTGAATCAGCTGTCTAGAAAATGTTGGAGTGTCTACGTCCCACAGCTTATGGGCCTCCACAGCCTGTTACAGGGATAGCTTTACCGTTTTAGTTACTCGTAGGTCTACTCAGTGATCTCACCGTTCTTTATCTTAAAATTAATTTAGAAGAAGACGGGATATGAGGATAACGATTGGATTCAAATGGCTCGGGATATAGGCCAGTGGTGGGTACTTTTTTGTAATTTGTTTAATAAAGCTCTCAGAGACTGAATCTATGCTATAGGGCCTAATGATTGGTTGAAGGAGAACAATGGATTGGAAAGGAAACGGTCGTGGCCTAATTTAAGGTAATATCCTGGCATTTGCCTGGAGGTACTGAGTAAGATAACAAAATCATCAGTCAGGATAAGCAGCATCTCTGCCGAGATTTGAACTGGGCACATTCCAAATACAATTCCAAGATCGAGCTTCTTTGCTTTTGATGGACTCTTGTGAACACCGCAACGAGCCTGCGGTGCCCATAAAAGGAATTTCTTGACTATTTTGCCTGGAGTAGAACCCCGCTCCCTGAGGTTAAGAGTTTCCATTTACAGGTGTGTAGTCTGTTTCATTATCTAGCGGTCATCCCGCAAGTGACCACGAAACCGACCTCTGAGAACGTTTCCCACCATCGATACTTTAATAATAACAATAATAATGAACCGACACCGCCTTCCGCATGTACGGCTGCAGTACGTGGGTCTGAGGGTGTAGAAATACAGGATGTTCAGAAAGTGAGGACCCATAAATAATTCTGAATGCGAGTGATAGGAAATGTTCATACGAGACAGACGGCTGATAGCCTTGAATCTTGGATTGCTTCAATGTCATCACAGTTTAATGTGCAAAAGAGCCTGACTCAGTGTGGTTTTCAGCAACTTAGACAATGTACGCAGCTGCAATATCGCTTTCCTTTGTTTAATCATCGAGAGTTATGCAATCAGTATACCACCTATTATTTAGTCTCATCATTTTCTATATAAGCTTTGTGAATGTTAATTTCCTCTGTTTTCTCCCGTATTCCTATTTCAGCCTTACATATTATCGAATGATACGCCGAAGCCGACGTTTAACACAATCTACCATGAATAACACGCACAAATATTCAATTTTATACCTTCGAATTTATATACTACACTTTACATCTAACTATCTATGGCTTTACAGTAGTTTTGTTGGACCTTGGCCGCTTTTTCAGTTTCTTAATCTTATATACAGTCCGTAGGACTCCTTGGATGGGGGATCATCTCGTCGCAAGGCCGCTCCCTATGCACAGAACAACACAAACACAGAATAAACACACACAATACAGACCTCCACGCCTTGAGTGAGATTCGAATCCACGATTACAGCGTTCGAGCGAGCGAAGACAGTTCATACCTTAGACCGTGTGGCCACTGTGAACGGCTACATTTCACATATTAACATAAAAATTTTATCATTACTCACACAATACACACGATATACTGAAACAAAATCTGTATGCTCGTGGTCAACTACAAGACATACTTTCGTGAAATGTGTTAACACTTGAAAATTCTTTGCCATTATGACCCAAAGTTTTGATCAAACTTATTCATACACACTTTCTTTGCGTATATATAGATCTTCAAATTAGCTATCCCTGTAACAGGTCATGGAGGCCCATAGGGTTTAGAGACGTCGAGGCTCCCACATTTTCTAGACAATCGGCTCATAGATGGCCGTAACTTTGTCATCCTTATGCACCGTCTGTCCTTTACTCCCAGGAAGATTCCTGGTGATCATTTCTGTCAGAGGTTAAGTCGATCCCAGGGCAATTATGCAGCTGGAAGGATTAGTTCAATTGAAAAATCCAGTGACCTCATCGGGAATCGAACTCACGAACTTCCAGCTTGTTGCATAGTGACTCAACAGTACGCGAACTATGTAAGTTCGAGTAAGGGGACGGTTGACAAATGATGAATTGGAAAGGATTTAGAAGGTTGCGGTCGTGGTCATTCTCATGGAGGGACGAGGAAAATTACGGTAAAACTCAGTTAATATATCCGTTGGCCCAATGGAGATTCTAACCGCGCACCCTACGAGTAAAAGTCTATAGCTTTACCTGTAGACCAACTTGTTCGGTGAATCAGCTGCGATAAATTATCTTTGACCAGATCATTAGCTTCTCTGGGCCACAAGAATCGACAAATGTGTCCTTTATATTCCGAGCCTCATAGCGTGTGTATAGCAGATTCCTGCGGCATTAGTTTGTGGTTTATTCGATCTTTTGAACCAAGGATGAGCCGGGAGTATCTCGGTCAGCTGGAACTGACTTGGCCTGCCCTCTACCATCACCGCCACACCCGCACGACCCCAGCGCCTCACTGTAGGGGGTTCCAGAAGTTCAAAGTTCAAGTGCGCTTGACACTGCGCACACAAAAAAAGGTCTTCTTCCATTCTTCTCTAACCAGCAGTTCATCTCCTTTTCCTGTATCTTTTGTCTCTCAAGATGCAAAAGAGAGGCTGAACTTTAAGAAAGAGCCGTGAAATCATTACCTGAAATCTCTGCAGATAGCCAGGTCAACTTCGTTACTTCTGAATTGAAGGAAATCTGCGGGATTTATGATTTGAGAAACGAGGAAATACAGGTTCATCACTGACCTCTTGTTTACCTCTTGACACGACAAATGAACCACGTGACTTCGTCGGTACTATGTTAAAGGGTGTTCAAAAAACTGCAAGATTTCAGATTTTTATAGAGGTGAAGATTCATGCTGTCATATTTTTGGTTGTGACACTATGTATTCTGGTACGTAGGAACCAACAATTTGGTGGAAAATAATTCCTCCATCTTCAGGACAGAACTTTTCCTTGATGCTATTACGTTTTCGGATGTGATACAGTGTACACTTACTGCTGGGTACCAGTGTTTCGGAAGAACTTATCGCTTCCGTCTTCCACACTGAAATGGAAGCAGTACGTTCCTTCGAAACACTAGAATCCACTTACAAGACTACGGTACTGTAAGAGTCGACCGGTTGGCTTAGTGATAACGCCCCAAACATGTTCATATTTAGGATTTGCGTGTCTCAAATTTAGGCTGGGAAACCGGATATTATAATTAAGGATTTTCGTGGTCTTCCTCAGCCTTGCTAGGCAGTTACCGGGATAGAACCATAACGGCTTTATTCCAAGCCCTTTCCGATTTATCATTCAACAGTCACCCTACCATTCGACCCTCCACATTCTCAGATACTGACAGCGCAAAACGAAGAATGTGAGAACTTATGGCCCTCACATTCCAACCTCACAGCCGCACCAGTGAAACTCCTGTTGAAAAGTCAACGGCTCAGTTTTACGTTTCCCATCTCTAGCTGCCGTTTCCACAGAAACCCTTCCTTTGATCCACTCTTGCATATCACAGACCTTGTGGGAAACTCTGAACGCTTGATTTCACTGAATATGCAGGCTATGATGGACTGGAAATAAGTGTTTCTATAATAATAATAATAATAATAATAATAATAATAATAACAACAACAATCCTTGCGACGAGCTGATCACCCGCCCAAGGAGTCCTACCGAATGTGTAAGATCTAGAAAAACCGAAGTGAACGGAGTTCATGGAGGTAGGCCTAGGCCCACTGGGGCTGTAGTGCCAAGGGAGAAAAAAAATAACTACCCCTGTAACATGCCTTGGAGACCCATAGGCTTGTGGAACTTCGAGGCTCCCACATTTTCTTTATAATCGGCTCACATATGACGGTGAGGTTATCAGCCTTACCCCCTGCTGACCAGCTGTTACTACCAGGAAGATGCCTGGTGCACATTTCTGTTAGAGGCTGATTCGACCCAAGGGACATATTGCGGCTGGAAGGATTAGGTCAACAGAAAAATGGGATGACCTCACCAGGAATCGAATCCGCCATCTATTGGCTTGTAAAATGGTGTCTCAGCCAACTACGCTACCGCGTGCCTCATAATAACAAAAATAATAATAATGATAATAAATAATAATAAATAAGTCAACACTGTAATACAGAATAAAATATTTATTGATGAAATTTTTCTAGTCGTATCACAACTTATTGGCATCAGTTTGCATATGTTTTCTGTAGAATCAACAGAACAGCAAACACTGTAGGCCCATTTATTGCAATGATCTATTCAGCCCGTAAGGGAATTCAATCAAGAATATGTTTCATGAATGGTTTTACTTACGAATAAACTTATGTTACCTATTTATGTGTAACTGACCTTTTAAGAATAGAATACTAGGTCGTAACAAGACCTATAGTACAAAGTCTTGACTGAGGTAACTTCATTCCGTGTATTTAGACGTGTCAACGTGGCAGTGGTTGTAGCTGCATTGTGGGAGGGAAGGTAACGCACTGTAAATAAGGTTCCGTTATGAACCCACATATCCTGCAATCCTGTTCTTAGTTTGTGAAACGTATAAAATCCATTTAGAGGATCTATATAAAAAAATACGAAATTCGGAACGGAAGTTGTTTCTCTGACGCTGAATTACGCAATTAACATGTCTCCCCCTTCTATATATTTTGTCTTCTAAAAACTCGTCCACCCTCCGTTTCATTCAGACTTTCATATAATAGGAACTCATACATCAATTTTCATAAATCGCAACTTTTATGGAAATGTTTAACAAGCTGTTTTCTTCCCATAATTCCCCCCAGTTGAACCACACCCAATAAACATTGATTATTAATCTGACAAAGAGGTCGAGTGTCAGTGGTCAGTGGGGTTACGGGGAGAAGGGGCGAGGTTACGGGGGTGAAGGGGTGGAGCCGATGACCATCACGCAGTGTTTTAGTCGTTAGTGAACTGCTTCAGGAGAGTATACTCTGTTTATGGTAGAAATACGAGTATTTATAAATGTGATCATCCTTACCTGATGCTGTATCTCTGAACCCTTACAGGACAGTGGTTGCTATATGAACGATCCGCTCTATCTTAATGAATTCTGCATTCTGCCCACACAGTGCATTTGTGTGTTCCGTATGGTTCTCACAATAAGCAGCGATTATTTCCCTAAACAGCATTAATCGGTTGGGCTTTGTTATGGAGACGTAATGTGTTTCCTGTGAGGTACGGACTGAATTTATATATTCTGTTCAGTTTCCACCGGGAGCCGGAATGGCGCTGGACGACAGAGGGGTCGGAGTTCGAGTCCCGGTAGGGTCAAGAATTTTCTCTTCTCCAAGTTGTCCAGACCGGCTTTGAGGTCCACCCGTATTCCTATCCAGTCGGTTCCGAGGGCTTTTTCCCAGGTGGTAAAGCGGCTGGGGCGTGAAGCTGGCCACTCACCACCAAGTAGTGCCGAGGTCAAGAAAACGTGGAGCTATACATCCGCTCCCCCATACACCTTCATGGCATAGTGCTTGAATAGTTAAGCACAAAACAACTTTACCTCTATCCACTTTCCACCGGACTGCTGGATAGAAATCAGTATGCATCCGGGAGATCCTACGCCTCGACACAGGTTCTGTTGGTTTTCCGTTGTCTTCAAAGCAAAGGGTAAGATGGTTCTAATGGAGACCTCCCGATCTGAGTGCTCTGTGGGCCCCCAAATTATTTCACCGAATAATTCTACAGAATTAACAGAAAATTAAAATCACCAGGCGCTTTTCCGTGGTTGTTTAAAGTAGTCACAGTCTATCGTGAATAAAAGATTTGTTCACGAACATCCAGGCTAGTGAGCACTGCTCAGGTCCTGTGTAACTTCCACCATCGAAAATGACGTCGGACAGTTTGTTATGTCCCATCTCTTGATGAACTCAGACTACATAGCGTCTGATGGCAGGCATTGGTAGCCTGATCCCTATGCTTTCTCGGAATTTTCCTGGAGGAATTCAGGTAAACCACGAAACTCTAAGACAGGTTAGTCGGTGTCCCTGCATGGTTTTACAAGCACTTTACCGTTCCACCAAATCATTCTTTCATTTAGTGAACGACACCGGTATTTACCAAGGAGACTGAGGAAAACCACGAAATATATGAGGCAGAATAAACGTAATATAAGGCGATCTTCACAAAACATGACCATCTTCTCCCTAACTTAAATTGATTCTGTATCCCTTCTCAGTTCTACCGACTTTTTGAAAAGTTTGTGTGTTTGATGTTACTGTGTGTAGAGAAAGGTCCTGTTGTAATCTTCATGAATTAGGCTGCGTTTGGTCCCTTCCGTCTTGTTAAAGAGTATGTTGATCCATCTGTCTTGACTACGAGCGGCCTATGTTTCTTCGTAAAGACAGTATTTTCATCTTGGGCCTAATTCCCGTTGTACGGTTAAACACGTCTACCCGTTACTTTCCCGGACAGGAAGCCTGCAAGTTTTTAAATGAGCTGTTTCAAGGTGAATAGGAAATACAGCAAATTAGTCCGAGGCTGAAGCATGCACCTTGACCGTCTTGGTTTAAGAAAACGCCCTATTGGTGTGGGGGCCTGATGTGTATATGACAAGTGTATCAGATGTAGACAGCTGCTTCTGTTCGGCTTAAATACAAGCGCAAACGGCAATACCTATGAAGCCTGAAACAGCATGTGAATGATGTTTAAGAACTTAATTCGTACCTCACATGAAACACATTACGTCTCCGCTACAGAGACCAACCGGTTAATTCTGTTTAGGGAAATAACCGCTGTTTATTGTGAGAACCGTACGAACACATAAACACACTGTGCGGGAAAATTATAGGATTTTTGAAGCTGAAGCTAGTGGTATATATAGTTACCACTGAGGTTTATATAATTAAATAAATATTATGAGAATCTTTGTCCATTTTCATATCGCTCAAAATACATATTAGCGTAACGAGCGGGGTACTGCTATGGTTAAATGCGGTTGGTGTGAATCGGAGTTAAATTCTTTGCATAAGAAAGGTCCAGGTTTGCGGTATCTGGGACTGTACCCCATACTATTAGTTTGGGAGTAAGGGGCGGGCTACTTAAGTTCTTTGACGTGGTTGCATGACTGACAGGGGTCACACCCTTAGATGAACCTTATTCATCCCCTATTTCTCCACTAAATTTCCATTTTTCTGTACTTCCCTCAAACAAGGTAAACCAAAGTTCTGAACTCCTTTTAAAATATGTATTGTACTATACCGGAATTCTAAATAACCCTACCTCATGCTTTGACTTGGACTTGTAGCGGTGACTGTGAAGTGTACTGCTGGTTTGTGACGCCTTACAGTCTGGTAAAATCTTGATAGCTGCTGTCGTGACCAAGATTCGAATCAACCACCTACCGAACACAAATCCGGAACGTTACCGCTACACCAGTCTGCTCAATTGTATATTATGGTCACGTGTGTGTGTCTATAGACGGGGTATGGCTTGGAATACTGGATATATTGACCACATATACACACCATCCGGAACTACAAGCAATTACAGGGCCACCGCTTATCTTCACTACTCACAAATCACCACAGCACCCTCTAAACCATTTGTAGCTTGCTGTCTCTTCACCATCCGTTCCCTGGCAACGGCTTCTAACAGTGGAGATGCTTCATGTTCCGGCGCTCAGGTCTTTCCTTCGCCGACTCTCTTTCAGAACTAACTGCCGGCTATTTCTTAAACTGAACTGGACAGCAATGTCTTCTCAGCCTCCCTTTGCAGAGCTCAACTGCACACAGCACTGAACACCCTCTCAATCTCTTTCCAACTATCTTGGGTTCCTCGTTACATAGCCTCTGGGCGGTCCCAACAGAAAACACAGTTTTTAAACAATTCGTCTATTGTTGCTTGCGTATTCATTGCCGCGGGAACGTGTCCACCGAGCCGTTGCCTAGTAGTGGAAGTCTCTTCTGGCTCCATTACTCCGGGCTTCAGGTGTCATGTCACAGTTTCATCAGTTTCTCATTTATATAGCCTCGAAAATTAACAGTGAGTTAAGGAGGAATAGAAGGAAGTGGTCGTAGCTTAATTTGACATACTACCCAGCTTTTATTGGATCTGAAGTTGAAGACTTGACGCCGTGTAGAAACGGAGTGAATTCACGAAATTCTCGTTTGAAATAACCGATCTTCTGGCTGAGATCTGAACTCAGTACTCCTTGAATACGGAGCAGATTTGGTAACCGCACGACCACGATATCGGATCCGAGGCTGAAGAGCCACGGTCTATTATAACAACACAACGCTACAGTTCAGAGAGCTGTTAGCTTCTTGTGGCGTACTTGTCTCAGCAGGAGGAGAGAGGGCTTTCTAATAATAGCAACAACGATTACTCCTGGAAGCGCTTCTGGTAAACTGGATCAAGGGGGGCAGGAACTGGGCTCTCTGATTCTTAACAGACAGACACAGACAAATGTCTCTTCGGCAAACACATAAAAACTCTTCCCCTTTTCTAAAAATGTACAAGTAGAAGACAGTATGAAGTCATCGTGGCGACATCTACAGTTTTGACAATCAACTAGCGTCAGAGATGACTTTGCGCTCTACACTCTCTGAATTAAGTGGGTTCGTCTTTTACGGGAAAACGCGCTATGCTGCAGACAGATTTGGTCATGCAGTTAGGAGATACACTAAGTATGTGTCTCGTTAGTGCGTTAATTGAGATAGAAATTATTGTGAAAATATTCCACATAAATTAACCACATGAACACTAATGAAACTTCGGGTTCGCTATTAGGCAGGACATTTCTTGACTAACTGAGAGACTGTTAAATTCAGAAGAAAGACGGAAGAGAAATAAATTACCAGAGTTACCACTATTAACACGCGTGGCACGCAGTAGCATAGTTGGTTCAGGCACTATGCTACAAGCCGGAAGGTCGCGGATTGAAGTCCCGATGAGGACATTGGATCTTTTTCAATTGACATAATCCTTCCAGCCACACTATGGCCCTGGGGTGGACTCAGCCTTAACAGAAATGAGTATCAGGAATTAATTAAATAATTTTCCTGGGGAATAAAACGCGGCCGGCGCGTAAGGCTGACAACCTTACCGCCATCTTTGAGCCCATTATCTAGATAATGTGGGACCCTCAATGTCTCACAAACCTACGGGCCTTCACGGCCTGGTACAGGGATAGCTTTACTTTTTTATATTTTACTTTACTTTTTACCACTATTAGCATTGGATGAGAATTGATGGACCAGAATTTATAAGTTTAAAAATATAACAATAAGGAGAAGGATAAAAACAGTTTATGAGGAGAGCAAGAAAGAGATGGAAAATAAGGAGCAGTCTGATGCAGCGGTAACGCTCTGGACTTATATTCAAGAGATAACTCGGTTCGAATCTCCGCAAGGACATTTACCGTTCTGACTGAATTTTTACTTTGTTCATTTTACTTCTTCCAGAAAGATACCGTGGTAGTACCCCGACTAGTCAATGATCGCCTCCTTCCATATCCTTTCCAATTCATTTTTCATCAATTGTTCTATGAGTGACGCTATGTGACTAGTTCAGATACCGACAGCTACGTCATAGAAACAATAGGAAGTTGAGCCACTTCAGTGCCGTGAAGTTCAAGCTATGGACAATTGTTTTCGGTTGTTATTCAGATTGATGTATATCAATACAGCCAATAGTCCTACATGAATTTGTAACCCTGCGTTTCGCAAAAGGGAACCAGTGCCCCGGCAGGGGTACAAATTATGAGCCGATAACAAAGACGCTCAATTACAATTCTGAAAGATCGCATTAAATTACAGTCACCCAAAAAGCATTTCTTGTATTTAAGATTTGTTAGTAATTGTTTTTTGAAGGTAGTAAATAATTAAAATGGATCTTAGACAGATAGGTTGGTATGGATTGGATTGATCTGGCGTACGACACTGACCAGTGGTGGGCTCTTGTGGACACGGTAATAAACTTTCGGGTTCCATAAAATGCTGGGAAATTCTTGAGTAGCTTCAGAATTGGCGGCTCCTGCAGAAGGGCTCAGCTCCATGAGTAAGTAAGTAAGTAAGTAAGTAAATAATATTGACATATGATAGCATAGTTGCTTGAATCGAAACACTATGCTACAAGCCGGAAAGTTGAGGATTCGATTCCCTATGAAGTCACTGGATTTTTCAATTGACCTAATCCTTTCAGCCTCGCTGTGGCCCTTGGGTCGACTCAGCCTCTTAACAGAAACGAGTACCAGGAATCTTCCTGGATGGTAAAGGGCTGCCGGGGTGTAAGGCTAATAGCTTCACCGCCATCTGTGAGCAGATTGTCTAGAAAATATGGGAGCCTCTACGCCTCACAGCCCTATGGGGCCTCCACGAGCTGTTACAGGGATAGTTCTGAAAACTTAAGTAATATTGCCATATTTGTGGGCTTGTTGACTTTAAACTTTTGTACGAATCAGGGGAGCCTAAGATTTTAGTTCCTAAATATGTCATTAGTGACGCCACCAACTAATGCTTCCGCGAGTCCTCCATACTATCGCTACTTAGTAAGGGAAACTGACAAGTACGAGGTTGTAATGGAGTATAATGGTCTAATGTCCGTACTAAATTTCGTGAAAATCTGCCATCTTCAAAAGTAAGCATAGGAGGAACCACATGCAGCACGGTGTTCTTTAAGGAAGAAAAATGGCCCATAAATGTACCCTTATTATGCTCTAGCTTTAAAGATCCAAGTGTCACTGTAAACAAGCCGCTGACTGGGACGTCTAATGGCTGACTTACACCTCAGAGAGGATGCAGTGTTAGAGGTTTGTGATCTGCACAGCTTCTCGTGCCAAGTTCCGCCTAACATACATTTATATTGACTTAACATCTGTTAAACGTTCCTTGCTGCTAGATCGGACAGGTAGGTCAAGATGTACCGAGTATTTGAAAAGGCTTAATTCTATAGCACATCTCTTCAATTCTCGGTAACGGTAAAATAAAAAGTAGAGCTAACCCTATAACAGGTCGTGGAGGCCCATATGGTTGTGAGACGTCGAGGCTCACACATTTTCCAGGCAATCTGCTCACAGATGGCAGTGAGGTCAGTCTTACTCGCCGGCCGGCCGCCCTTTACCCCCAGGAAGATTCCGGGAACTCATTTCTGTTAGAGGCTGAGTCGACACGAGGGCCATAGTGCGGCTGGAAGGATTAGATCAATTGAAAAACACAATGACCTCATCGGGGATTTAACCCGCGACCTTCCGTCTTGTATCATAGTGCCTCAATCAACTACGTTACCGCGCGCCCTTTTCAATTATGTCGTTTAACGATCTGAAGCTTGGTGAGACATGGAGGTACAAGAAAAAATGTTGTAAGAGCAGATGATAAGGAAATCCATAGCGTGAGAGGCACTTTATTGCATGTCTGCGGACGGATGGGGAGGGGAGGCTGAGAACCGTCAACATTTTGTTACAACACAAATTTTCATTAACGTGTTTCTAACACCTGCTCATTAGAGCCTACCCAGACACAGTTGAAGCCAGTGCAGAATCTCATATCTCTTTTAAATCCACTTTAATATTAGCCTCCTATCTACACCGGTATCTCTCAAGTGCACTCTTCCTTTCGATATTTACTTTAAACATGTCATTTCTCATGTTCTTCTGTGTGTCCTGTATTCCTCACCCATCTCACCTTCCTTCATTTGATTACTTTGATAATATTTGACGAAGATTACAAATTAGAACCCTTTGAGACAAATTGTACGGTAGTACTTCGAGCAGAGCACCATCCATTTTTATTATTCCCAGTCTTTTAAATGTATTATTCACTAATCACTTTATATTCGGCAGTATACAAGCTTTGACACCGAAGGCATCTGTAAGTAACCCACAAATTAGTAAGCCCCGCGCTGTGTAATTGTCTTTATCTGCTAGCACTTCCTCTTCCGCTAATCCAGACGTTCAGAGGATCGATCTTGTTCCCCATCTTTTAAAGTTCTGCTTGGGGACAGAACTGTATTTTTTTTACAAGACCAAACCACGCAGAGTCGACGCACAGAAATAGCTGGAAATAACCTACCGCAGACCCCTAACTCTTTTCGTGTTATTTATACGTTTCTTCTTCCCTTTCTTCTGGAGCAGATGACTGCTCCCGTGGATGAATCTTCCTGTACTCACGTCCCCCTCCTGGAATCTGTGTATGTCTGTCTGTCTGTCTGGGGAGGGTGAGTGAGAAAGAAGGAATTAAAATAAAAGCCGGCACTATTGGGCATACTATGTGTTCACAGTTGCTTTGCGTATGCCTAAAGATTTATGCCCCGTTTTGTGGCAGTGTTAATTATGGAAATGCACAAACCGCAGCTACTTTATGGACGTGAAAACTTCCAGAAGAAGAAGAATAAGATAAAAACAGCAATAACTTCAAACAAACCACCGCATTATAACGGATTCTTTCAATAGTAAGGCACAGTATTAGCTGAAACATACGTCACGTATATGACCGCTGTGAAGATTACTGTCCTTTGTGTTGTAACTGCATATTGCAGTTGCTTAGTTCATGCGAGAGGAGTCCGGATAGATCAGTCGATATGGCTACGAGCTTGAAGGGCCGCTTTCGATTCCCTACTGTGCAAGATTTTTCTCTTATCCACAGCATCCAGACCGGCTCCTAGGTCCACCCAGCCTCCTATCCAATGGGTACCGGAAGTTGTTTCCCCTGGAGTAAAGCGGCCAGGCCGTGAAGCTAACTACTCAGCTCCATCTACTGATGAGGTCAAGAATGGCGGAGCTGTACCTCCACCCCACATACGTCTTCATGGCATAGTGCTTAATTAATTAAGCACAGGGACAACTTTACATTTTACCTCTTTTTTGGTTCATATGTTGGCCTGAACACATACTGCACCGACTGAAGTTTGTGGCAGTTTTCCTCCGTCCGTTCGTGAAATATTCCGGGCAAATACGTCGCTAAGGACGGGATCGATTCCTTCTAAATCCTTTCCAATTCATTATTTCCCGATCCAGTCATTAGGCGCCACGTAGAGCGAAGTACTGATTGTTGTAAAATTAACCAAAAAACAAATGCATATTCTAGGATATGACGCTGTGTATTCTGATAAATATTCTTCCAGCTTTTCGGAGGGACATGTTGCCTCTCTCTTCAGATCCTGGAGTGAAATTCTCTGGGGAAAAATGGTATTTACTTCGTTTCCATCCATTGATATTTTGTCCTTTAATTTTGTTTATCTTCGTGTTCCTTATTTCATTTTCATTCTTTAAGCTTTTCTCCTGTGTTTAAAAAATTCCCCCCCCCCATGTCGCTGCTCTTTAAAAACATCCTTTATTCAGGCCCACTGGCTCCTATTGCTTCACTCAGAGCCCCGGTCTCATACACCTCCCTCTCCTATATCCTCGCCGATTTGTCCTCGCCCGTTCTTATTTTTTACTTGAAGATGGAGTCAGCACGTTCTTTCGAAACTTCTATACACATCTACCAACATAGGCAAGCTCACCCTCCAAGAGATTTCAATTTTGATGTATTTCGCATTTAGGACTTCACGTCCAGTTGCGATGTTTTGTCCATAGAAAAGGTAGTAAAATTGTTTGTCTTTATTAACCTCCTAAAGCGCTGTGGTTACAACATATATACGATCAGGTTTAACAAGAAATATACTCTAAAATTTGCTCACACAGTGTATTTATGTGTTCCGTATGGTTCTCACAATAAACAGCGATTATTTCCCTAAACAGCATTAACCGATTGGGCTTTGTAGCGGAGACGTAATGTGTTTCCTGTTAGGTACGGACTGAATTTATATATACTGCATTCTGTCCACACAGTGTATTTATGTGTTCCGTATGATTCTCACAGTAAACGGCGATTATTTCCCTAAACAGAATTAACCGGTTGGACTTTATAGCCGAGATGTAATGTGTTTCCTGTGAGATACGAACTGAATTTATATATACTGCATTCTGTCCACACAGTGTATTTATGTGTTCCGTATGATTCTCACAGTAAACGGCGATTATTTCCCTAAACAGAATTAACCGGTTGGACTTTATAGCCGAGATGTAATGTGTTTCCTGTGAGGTACGTACTGATCTTTTAAATGTTATTTATACCAACTTCATGATTCAGAGGTTTAACTTTGCTTGCAGCGTTGGGTGAAATGATTTCCAGTGTGATGCTTTGTTTCTCTTTTAATTGACGTCTTGTAATTGTGGACCACGTTTGGAACGAAAAAAAAACTGTGAGAGGGTGGTTTGGCTATTTTGGCTTCACACAAGAGGACTGTCTATGAAGGGTGATTCTAAGCGACGGTTCGGTGTTATGCTGGTCTAAACTTAGCTCGGGCTAGAGACAAGAGCGCACAGCCACGGTAAAACCACCGTACAGCGTTGTCTTGTGTTGGGAAGAACAAGTCAGGAAATTCACTCATAGCGTAATGGGTCTGCTGTCACTCTGTATTCGTGTAAGGATATTCGGCGCAAAATTTAATCGAAATAAGTTTGTTTTCTAGTTAGGACACAGCTCAATTTTCTGCTAAACTGTAAAAATTATGGATTAAATACATTGGACATAAAACTGTTTGTTTCGAGTTCATCCAAAAATGCCTTTCGAAAAGAATCCCCGACGAATATTTAGCGAGCAAGGCTTGAGACACCCGCAGGAACTCAGCTAGGTGTTCTGTGAAGTGGCCGATATTGTTTTCAGATTATCACTGATATTGAAAAATGTAGGCCAAATGTTGCTGTGTTAGCATACATGTTGCAGAGCAGACTGGCATGGTAGAAAAATTCGTGATCCGTATTCGAATGGTGTTCAGTACGAATTTCGGCCAGGATGTCTGCTATTCTAAATAAGAGGTTTCGCAATTTTCCTCACTTCTTTAAAGGCCAGGAAGAGCACTTTGTTTAGGTCGCAACCGTTTCCTTCCAAATCCCTTCATCGATCATAAATCATCCTTCCATTTGACACTACATTGTGTAGCTACTGACAAAACTGGGATCTCAGTCAGTATAGTAACTAGGCTACGGACTAGACCAGGGGTCTCCAAACTTTTCAAACCGCGGGCCACATTAGGTAATTCAGCACTTTAAACGGGCCGGATAAAATGAGAAATTAATAACTCTAGGTATATGAGTTTTATTGAAAGCACAGAATTTCATAAACTAAATACAAAGTACGTGATAATAAATTATTGTATATTAATGACAACGGACAGTAGCAACAAATGCTCATGTATTTGCAAACGAGGAAGGAAATTCTGCTTCACCCTTTTTATGCAACTCTGCACAGTATAGCATATGAACAAAGTTACAATTTTTCACTTGGCTTTCCAGAAGTATCAACTTTGCTCTGAATGCCTTGATAAGTGCAAATAAATCACAGACTAAGTTATTTTCACCCTGCAACTTTAAATTCAAGTGGTTCATATGGTTCGCCATATCAGCAAAAAATGCTAATTTCCAAAGCCCCTCGGTATCTGATAAAAGTGGTTCGTGATGGTTTTTCTCGGTAAGAAATATATCAGTTTCATTCCTGAGCTGAAAGAAGCGCGAAAGAACCTTTCCACAGCTAAGCCATCGAACTGCAGTATGTCAGGTTAATAAGCCCGGAATCACATTTACCAGTACTCATTGGAAAATTTGTTCAATTGGCGCATTTCTGCACAATTCTTTCACGGGCCGGATGAAATCACATCGCGGGCCGCATGTGGCCCGCGGGCCGTAGTTTGGAGACCCTTGGGCTAGACGACTGAGGAGTCGGAGTTCGGTTCCCAGTAAAGGCAAGAGATTTTTATCTTTGTCTATAATGTCCAGTTCTTGGGACCACCCAGCCTCCTCTTCAATGGGTACCAGCGGCTGTTTCCCCGGGGATAAAGCAGTCGGAGCTCGAAGCTCACCGCTCACCTTCATTTAGTCCCGAGGTTAAGAAGGGTGTAGCTATACCTGCACATTCTCCATACGTCTTTATGACCTGCTGCTTAATGAAATAAGCCCAGGGATAATTTTATCTTTACCTTAGCTCACAGCGCAGTAAAGTAAGTCACACAGAGAGTGCGAATTTAATTTTGCATAGATCTGTTGTTACCAAAGGAGAAAAATTAAAAATTAGGGTTTTCTCGTGGCTCTGGAGTGTCTTTTTATACCTGCATGTCGTTGGTTGAGTTCACTCGATAACAAAACTTGTATTTGATTATCGAAAATGTAAGTTCCTCCTAAGGAAATGTTCCACACTTAAGACACATTGGATTAACTTCTATCTCATAACTGCTGGGATCTTAAGTACAGGATTGTTAAATAAGGTTAACTTTTTGTAGGTTTCCCAAATGGTCTCTTCTCTTTGATTTGCCCACAAAAATTTGTTATGTATTTTGAATATCTTTGAAGTGTGCTACATTCCCCGCCCATTTCATCCTCTTTGATCAGATCACACTAAAAATATTTCGGGATGAGTGGAGACTGTGATCCTCCTGTGTGTACAGTTTCATTCCAGGCATCTGTTACTTCCTTCAGCTTATATCAGCATCCAAATTCGTGATAATTGCATCCAGTTTAATGTTAAGGAAATCTGCATTTTGCCCACAGAGTGTATTTTTGTGCGTCATCTGATTCTCACAATAAACAATTTCTCCTGAACAGTAGAGACTGGTCTGTGTAGTTGAGAGGAAGTGTTTCCTGTGAGGTACGAACTTGATATTTAATTAGATTATTATTAATATCAAGAGTATTGTTCGCAACATCTGACAGGCGAAGAGCGGTGGGACGCGTTCATGTAGGGCCCAGTACTCTTGTCTCATGCCAGTTTTACTGACAGTTACAGCTAGACTGCAGACAACTGGTAGGATTTTTCTCTTCTCCACAGCGTTCAGACCCCCTCTGGGGCCCACCCAGCCTCGTATCCAAAGGTTCCCGGAGGTGAAGCTAATGATTCACCTCCATCTAGAGCCGACGTCAAGAATTGAGGCGTTATACTTCCACTCCCCTATACACCTTCATGGCGTGGTACTTAAATAAGTATAAGAATAACTTTACCTTTGAAGAAAGCAGTCATCTGGGATTTGGCACCGTGTATATGTGGTGTTAACCGACGTTTCGGAGGAACGTATCGCCTCCATCTTCAGGGTAGAAGAAAAAATATAAGACAGTCTGCTTTTACCGGTTCTCACGGTCTTTTCGCTTGCAGATTTCTTATATTTTTTCATCTACCCTGAAGATGGAGGCGATACGTTCCTCCGAAACGTCGGTTAACACCACATATACACGGTGCCAAATCCCAGAAGACTGCTTTCTTCATTGTCACCGCCGTGAAAGCCTCAAATCTTACAACTTTACCTTTGCTTTACCTGCAGAGAATTCCTGCAGCCTCTCTTGAAGCTGCAGAAGGTTTAAATCGTATGTGACTTAAACCTGTTTTATCTTGCGCTGATCATACTTATCATTTCCGAGTAAATACCTGAGATGTGAAAGTAAATTTCCGCCATTGACGTCATGCTCGTAGTCATAGGACTGTTAAGTATACAACTTTGTCATACAGTATTTGTTTTCTGTTGTAATTAACCCAGGGTTTGGACAGAGCAAAGAACGAGGCTTTGAAAGAAAACATTATAAAACACTATAAAAGTTACGTCATACACTCGTCGTGTTGACATATCCACTTCTTTTTGATAGGGGCTGCTCCGTACTCTAATCAACAGAGTTTATAGTTTTTAAACGTTCACCGTGTATTTTGTATTTAATATTTATACTAGGAAATCTGAAGAAACAGGTAAAGCCCATGTGCTCTTAAAGCCATGCTACGTCATACCTTGTGTAGGCAACCTTACAGAAGAAAATTTCTTTGTGAGTATGTATCAGTTTCCCACCGACATACTCGTATGAATACCCTGAAATATGTTAAAAATAGGCTTTAATGATTTTCCAATGATGACGTAATAGTCTTCCTTACTATGACATATCATTGTTCCTATAGTAGACGGAGTACAGAAAGAATGTAAGGAAACAGGCTGTCGCAGTTAACAATGTAATGAGGTGAAAGACAAGAATGGACTTTTGCGTCTGAAGTTGTCACAGCGATGGTTATGAAATTAACTTTATTCATGGGTGTGACGCCACATTGAGGGGTTGAATTCTAACAGATTTCTCGGCGTCACAGCCCGTAATATAGCGTCCTTGAAGAACGTATAGAATTAGAAAGAAAATGCTTACACAACGAATTGAAGCTCAGAGTTTGTTAACATAATTAGAAGAGGAACAATTGCAATGTTTTTTTTTCTATGTAAAGAGATTGGTGACAGTAAGGACACTGAAAAGGGAATTAAAATTAAAATTTAAGGGCAAATGGGTCTATGAGGCTATTAAAGCATGATGTTTGAGGCATGCACTGGAAAGGATCAAAATAGACTAAAAGAATATGCTCTAGAAATTCAGTAACACTTTTAAAATGTTAATATTCCATATGGAAGCTAGACTATATCCTTATTTCATGGATCGAGTAATTAAACCACTTTTATATAACCATATTTTGCTGTAACCCTGCGATAACATTGCATTAACCTTAAGAAACTACGATTCTGTATAAGTTGCATATGTGGGCTTAGTTCCGTATCTTATCTGTGGTGGGCGCAGGGTATTAGGGCATTATCAGAAGCAGGTGAGGTCTGGTATTAAAGATTAGTTCGTGAATGGCTGTCTGATGACCACCATGAACCCACGCCTTGCTCACGTATGTTCGCTGATACCATCCTGTCAGACATACACACTTCAAACAAACCGGTCCCCAGTAAGTGCAGAACTGTCAAACGCACCACGCCAATGTTGGTACAACTGCGTCCTAAAAATTATAGGCTCTTCAGCTTGACAGCGTAGTAATTATATTGACTTAAATATGTTAGTCCCTTTATTATATGAAATATGTTTGCTTCTGAGATCAGGCGTCTGAGACTTAAGTCTCTTTAGTATTACGTCATTAAATTTACTGTGGAAGGTAGAAACGTTATGTAAAAGGTAAAGCTGTCCCTGTAACAGGCCGTGGAGGCCCATAGGGTTGTGAGACGTCAAGATTTCCACATTTTCTAGAAAATCGGCTCACAGATGGCGGTGAAGTTGTCAGCCTTACGCGCCGGCCACCCTTTACCCCCAGGAAGATTCCTGTACTCATTTCTGTTAGAGGCTGAGTGGACCCCAGGGCCATAGTGCGGCTGGAAGGCTTAGGTAAATTGAAAGAATCCAGTGACCTAATCGGGAATGAAACCCGCGACTTTCCGAATTTTAGCGTAGTGTCTTAATTGTAAGCGAGGGATAATTTTAAATGAATATTAAATGAAGTTAGTGTTCTAGTAAGACGGTAGATGCCTTCTCAAAGAAATCCGTGTAAGATGAAAGGGCGGTAGAAAGGAATTCCCCAAAAGAACTAATGTAATGTAACGGAGAAGCCTTGTTGTAGACGAAAAACAGTCGTACCTTAAAACCTGTACTAAACCGAATTCGTGCTGGTTGATCAGGTGGTAATCGGTGACTGGGAGTACCATATTTCCTAGTGTACAGAGATATGTAACAATGGAGAATGTTTCTCCTTGCATGTGACTTACAGCTTGATAAAATTATGCCGACGTTTCGGAGGAACGTTCTGCTTCCATCCATGTCGAGGAGTAAACAAAGTAAGCAGCAAGCTGTAAGCTCTGCTGGAGGCAGACAAAAGTCACTAAACTTCAGTCAGACTACACGGCGTCACACCATAGTATTCTTTATAGTCACCGCTATTAGAATATAAAATCCAACAAGACGCACAATAATGTAGGAAAGACGAGAAATATTCTGTTTTACCGATCACCGTTGAATAAGACGCACTTGAATTTTTAGAGCCATTTCCGACGGACGATACGAATCTTAAACACCGTGANGGCCTACCTTTAATGTACAGTATTAGTGCGGTGTGTATTGTCAGTGAAAAGCGCTGTAATATGTCTTTGATATTACACATTTGGGCAATTCCACGTTAATGTTACGTTAGTCTGTACTTAACTACGTATTTCACTAAAAAATGCAACATTTTAACTCGGTTTTTGGTAGATTTTTACGTGACTAACATAAGGCTACTGTGGAAGAGCCCATTTTGGTTACAACGACATTCGTTTATAACGACACTATTTCTAGGTCCCTTTGATGACGTTATAACCAAGTTCTACTGTATTTGGACAAAGTAGTGTGTCTGGAAAGGGATCCACTCAGCCTCGTGACGATAATTGAGGAGCTATTTCAAGGAATTAGCAGCTCCGTTCTAGAAAATCGAAATTAACAGCCGTGAGGAACCGCTGCGCTGACCACTCGACATCTCTATCCGCTAAAGTTGGCGCTAAATTCACCGACAAGCGGCAGTTTCTCGGTCGGTATAATTCGCTTGCGGACTACAGGCCACGGATTTTTCTTTGGTTTGTTTCAGTTATATTGCACTTTATATTAAGTAACCTCAACCGCGTAGTCGGCATAGCGACTGGCTACGGGCTAGACGACCGAGGGATCTGAGTTCGAGTCCCGGAAGGATGAAGAATTTTCTCTTCTCCACAGTGTCCAGACCGGCTCTGGAGCCCACCCAACCTCCTATCCAATGGGTACCGAGGCCTCTTTACCCGGGGGTAATGCGGCGGAGGCGTGAAACTGTCCACTCACCTCCAACTAGTGCCGAGGCCAAGAAAATATGGCTCCATACATTCACTCCCCCATACGCCTTCATGGCAGAGTGCTTAATTAGTTACGCACAGGGACAGCTCTACCTTTTTTTTTCCTTGGCACTACAGCCCCAGTGGGCCTAGGCCTACCTCCATGAACTCCGTTCACTTCGGTTTTTCTAGATCTTACACATTCTGTATGACTCCTTGGGCGGGTGATCAGCTCGTCGCAAGGCCTCTACCTGTACACAAACACAGAAAAACGCACATACACTAAACATCCATGCCCTGAGTGGGATTCGAACCCACGATCCCGGTTTCCAAGCGAACGAAGACAGTACATGCCTTAGACCGCTCGGCTACCGTGACCGGCCAATTCTACCTTTACCAACCCCATTCTAATATCCGAGCCCTTGTTTAGAAATGAGAAGAATGGGTTTAGTGCTGGCTGTGGTTTTTACTTGTTTTTTCATGACTTCTTCAGTAAAGGTAGGATAAAGTTGTCATTGTGCTTAACTAATTAGACTACGCCATGAAGGGGTATGGGTGAGTGGATATATAGACCCGCATATGACGTCTTCAGTACCTGAGCTATATGACGTCAAATAGCAGATTGGCAGATGAATGATGCATTGGAAATATTTAGGAATGAAGCAGTTTTTACATGATCGAGGTACTATCGCAGCATATCTCTGGAAGGAATCAGAAGGGGGGAACCTAAGTCAGGATGGCCGATGCTCCGACCTGCATCCTAACAAAAAGCACCGCAACAGATTTACTGCTGTACCAACCCGCTCGGAACTTGGTGTTAGTTCACTCATTAAAGTTCTTTGGTAACTTTATGCACGACGCACTTTAACGTTAAAAACCTCTGCATTTTTTCCAGAATGTGTTTATGTGTTCCTTATGATCCTTACAATAAACAACGGCTATTTCCCTGAACAGCATTAACCGGTTGGGCTTTGTAGCGGAGACGTAAAGTTTTTCCTGTGAAGTACAAACTGGATTCACATATACTGCATTCTGCCCACACAGTGTATTTGTGTTCCGTATGGTTCTCACAATAAACAGCGATTATTTCCCTAAACAGCATTAACCGGTTGGGCTTTGTAGCGGAGACGTAAAGTTTTTCCTGTGAAGTACAAACTGGATTCACATATACTGCATTCTGCCCACACAGTGTATTTGTGTGTTCCGTATGGTCCTCACAATAAACAGCGATTATTTCCTTAAACAGCATTAACCGGTTGGGCTTTGTAGTGGAGACGTAAAGTGTTTCCTATGAGATACGAATTGAGTTTTATATATCTTATTCGGATGAAAACTTCAGCTTACAAGAGTTGACAAAATAGATAAGCACATAAAAATCATTAGCAAAACATGTGTTTCCTGTGAGGTAAGAACTGATTTTTAAAATATTTTGCAGCTCAGTTTCTGACTTTATACGAATCATTGACTGCAACAATAGAAACAACAAAACAACAACAACAACAACAACAACAACAACAAAAGAAGTTATGAGAAGGATTAATCGTCTGCTTTCTTTTGATACTACACGGACCGCACAGAAAACGAAAAAATTAGGGATACAATAACACGGTAAGGTGATCTCATAAGCCTAATTTTATCTTTTCAAAATACCTAAATCAGGCTAAAAACAGAGAAATTTTGGACCCAGAATTAATGCCTCATGGCAGTTTTATTGAAAACTGCAGCTGGACTGCAGACAACTCCCGCTTCGCAGAGTTAAACAGCACTCACACCNCCCCCCCCCAACATTTTCATGTATTGGAAAAAAGAAAGCAGATATCCTCAAGTTTGGCCTATCCTGAAAGGACGAACGTTTCAGTTTGGAGACAGGATCTTAATTTTTATTGATTAATGTACCCCCATTCATTTGGAAGCCGTACAGACCTTGCATGGAGGTGTTAAGTTATAAAAGAATTCGTTGTGGCGATGTTACGTCTGGCGCCACGGTAAGAAAACAGCGCGTGCTTACCAACAGACAAGTGACTCTTAACCCACGGCAAACAAGGAGGGCTCCTAGCTAATACGTGTAAGTTTTACAATGGCGTTTAGCCTCGCCTTCCTACTTAATATGCTGGGGTTAGAAAACAACTTAATTAACTCCAGGTTCTTTTGGTTTGTTTACTGCAACAAACGATAGGCCACGTTATGCAAAGATTATAGTTCTGCTTCATAGAAGGAAGGAGCTGCGATTGCTCAGTCGGTATAGTGACGACCAATGAATCGGCAGTTCGAATCCTGCACGGGACAAGAAATTTTCTTTTCTCTACAGCGTCCAGACCGGCTTTGGGGTCCAACCAGAGGCCTTAAGAATAGGTACAGGGGGAATTTCACCTGAAGTTAGCATGACAGGGGCGTGAAGCTGACCACTAACCTCTACCTAATGCCGAGGTTAAGATTCGTGGAATTTTGCTTCCACTAATGGCGTGGTGCCTAACTTTAATGTGCGGTAGGAACTGATCACGGCTTGCATGGAGTATATTGGGAGCTCAGGCCACGAGCATTGCTGCTGCATCTTTTTGTGGGTTACATTATGAAGCTGGTCGGTATAGCGACAGGCGACTGGGCGACAGGCTTTAGGTTCCCGGCACTGGCACGATTTTTGTCTTCTCCACAGCGTCCATGCCTGCTCTGGGTGCCACCCAGCCTCCGATCTAAGGGGCACCGGGGGTCAAACGATCTGGGACCGGGTGAAGCTCACCTCCCATTTCCATGTAGTGCCTAGGTCAATAATTAATGGAACTACGCCTCCACTCCTTCGTATGTCTTCCTGTCGTGGTACTTAATAAATTATGCACAGGAAGAACATTACCTTTATTACGATTCTGACAGCAGCTGCACTTTATATATATATATACGTATATTCCATAACAGATTCCTTACAAATCCTTTCCAATTCATATATGAGTTGATACATAAATGATGAATTGGAAAGGATTTGTAAGGAATCAGTTATGGACTAGCCGATATACTATAAGAGTAATTACCTGGATGGACTGGGGTAAATCACGAAGAACCTCAGTGATGATAACGAGTGCCCCGACCAAGATTCAAACCGATACCCTTTCTTGTGGCAGCTTAGAACGTTACCGCTAGACCAGCCTCATGACAAATGTCGAACCTGAAGATGGAGGCTCCGTGTTCCTCCAAAGTATTGTTATCCGCCTACAAGACTGCAGTGCCACAATCCAGAAGATACCACTTTGTACCTAATTACCCGGAGGATTAAGATAAAACACGTTTGTGTTCTGAACAATGACTTCCATTTTCAAATATTTAAGTGCGTCTGCGAAACGTGCCCGCGAAATTAGTCCCCTATAAGGTAAATTACACAGTGGAAACCGAGTAGCTTTCTCAGGTAGGTACGGTACACAGCAATGTTGCTAATTTACAGCAGGATTTGCCGCTGCTTGCTTGATGATACGTCTTGCAAACTAACCCAGATGTCGCCATCACCAGGAGGCGCTGCGGCATGAGTTTCATGAGGCAGGTCCTCACTACAACACTGGCATATGTCGCAATGTGTGTAGGCCTACAGCCAACGAAACTGTTAACACTCTTTTAGACACGGTATTCACTGCATGAGTTAAGATTTCTGTAGTAATGATTGGTCTAACCCTTGTCGAGGTAGCTTATTCTATATATGGAAGAGGTTGCGGGCTGGACTTCCGAGAATCGGGGTTGCCTCTTCTTCATAGCGTCCAGACCGGCTCTGAATCACACCCAGCCTCCTTGGGATATGTAGGTGAGAAGTTCTTGGAAGAACTCATCGCCTGCTTTCCTTCGGTAAGACAATGACAGCATATAAAAGGAAAAAGGAAACATAGGGTGAGAACACACATCATAAGCTTTTTTTTTGCTTTTGAAACTAAGGAAAGTAGGCTGGGAAAGAAGGAAGTCTATAAAATATTAATACACACGATTATATTTTTTAAACAACAGTCTTCCAAAAAGTGTCTATTGGCTTTCAAGGACTATATGGCCTTGTGTCCCAGGAGACAGACTTATTCGTATCCACCACTGTGAGAATTTCAAATCCTAAAAGGAAAGCAATCCCTGTAACAGGCCTTGGAGGCCCGTAGTGTTGTGAGACGTCGAGGCTCCCACATTTTCTAGATAATCGGCTCACAGATCGCGGTGAGGTCAATTTTGTGCGCTGACTGCCCTTTACTCCCAGGAAGATTCCTGGTACTCATTTCAGTTAGAGGCTGAGTCGCCATAGTGCGGCTGGAAGGGTTAGGTCAAATCAGAAATACAATGACCTAATCGGGACTCGAACCCGCAACCTTCCTGTTTGTAGCATAGTGCCTCTACCAGCTGCGCTACCGCGTGGCTCTCCTCAAATCCTGGAAATAGTGTTCTATCGTGAAGACTTGAGGGTGACTCTGAATTGAGTTTGCCATAAACCAGAGGACCACAATTTAAATTCTTTCGTATATGTCACACGTAATGCTCGCTTCTAAATCTCTTCAGACTTCCCGATAACTGCGCACGCGCGTGCAGGTTTCCCTGTTTACGGCACCGAATTCCTTCACTACTTCATTTTGCAAGAGAGACTGACGTCCATGGGAGACAAGTGACCCTGGAATTCGTTCCGCGATCATCGCGAGTGAGGCGTCAGTCACGCTGCGTTACCTTGCTCAATGCCGGATGTAAGCAAATGCATAAACAGTTACCATCTTCTGGGATGCGACTCCTTGCTTTTCCATTTTGGAGGGCTATTTTCCGGCGAAGTCTGTAAAGTCTCCCCTGTGCATAACTAATGAAGCACCATGCCATAAAGACGCAAGAGGTGGGGGCACTAATTGGAGCTGAATGCTCAGCTTCACGTCCCGGCAACTTTACCCCAGGAGAAAGGGGCCGCAGTGCTCACTGTATATTAGACTGGGTGAACCCCAGAAGCGGTCTGGACGACGCGGAGATGAGAAAATTCTTGACCCTACCGGGACTCACGCGGTGACATAGCTGGTTGAGGCAATAGGCTACAAGTCGGAAGGTCGCGGGTTCTAGTTCCGATGAGGTGGATTTTTTCAATTTACCTAATCCTTCCAGCAGAACTATGGCCCTAGGGGAAAGCGGCCTCCGTAGTCTAGGGGTAACGTTCCAACTTCATGACTCAAGGTACGCGGGTTCAAACCCGGCGGAGGTCGTGAAATGTTTAAGGGCGGAAAAATTCAGGGAACAAGTCCTCCGGGAGGGACTTTAAGCCGTGGGTCCCGAGTCGTAGATTTACGGCACGTAAAAGATCCTCTGAGCAAAATTAGGCAAAAAGTTTCCCGCCCAAGTAGTTTCCAATGCCTCCGGTAGAAGTTGTCGGGTACCACTGCCAGCCTCGCTGGCTGAACGGGGCTGATAGCGAGCACCAGTACCGGCAGGGTATGGCGACTGGTAGAATATCAAAGGGGGACGTACAATAGGCTATTAGTCGCGGTACATGGGGAAACCCACCCCCTCCAATAATAAAAATAATAATAATAAATAATAATGGCCCTAGGGGTCAACTCAGCCTCTAACAGAAATGAATACCGGCGTGTAATGCTGACAACCTCACCCCCATTTATGAGCTCATTGCCTAGAGAAAATATGGGAGCTTCGACGTCTGACATCCCTGTGGGCCTTCACGGCCTGTTTTAGCTTTATCTCCAGGGACTCAACTCCGAACCCCCGGTCGTCTAGCCCGCAGCCAGTCGCTGTACCGACTGAGCTATCCCGGCTGTCTCCGACGTTGTTTATACCTCGACATTATGGTTTCGAATGGCAATTTTAGAGATGAATTATGAATTGAAAAGGAAGGAAGCAGTCGTTGTCTAATCTAGGTACAATCCCGGTATTTGCTTGAAGCGATTGAGGAAAACCACGGAGGACCAGTGAGGACCGCCGGTGTGTTTCTCTTTGTTTTGCATACTTTTTGAAGCTGAAGTTGGGAGCAATCAGTTCCTCCAATACGTCAGTTAAGTTATGCTGGACTGTACGGCGGTACATCTCAGTACACTTCATAGTCACTGCTCTGAAATACTCATATTAAACTCAAGAACATTTAGTTCACTTATGCACAGACAGAATCCTTTGTTGTATAACGTGTATGTTAGTGTGTATTAATGTAAGAGCCATTCTTCTTGTCGTCAAATGAAGGGAATGTCACGATTTTTTAACTCTCCAACACGTAAACTCTCTTCGTGAGACGATATTTTCACCCTGTGACGTTGATTACGTTTCTCATAATAGGAACACGTTATAATTATTTCAGTATAACAGCTCATTATGTTTATACATTACAGCTGTCACCTGTGTTATCACCTCTGCATTGCGCGTTTAGTGCTCAACCTACATTACATGATATGGCTGCCAAATTTACAGCAGTGTTGCAATATTTACGTCTGGATAACTGCATTTCATCATTCAGCAAACACACTGGCTTTGACAATCTCGCATTCCTGAATGCCCTTCTTATGATTCTCACAATAAACAGCGACTTTGCCCTAACAGCGTTAACCTGTTGGTCTTTTTGTAATTGTGAATGAGGGTTTTCTGTGAAGTAGAAAATTAATTCTTTGCATATATTTTATATTAATATTGTGCTACATGTGTCACACATACGCAAGCACGCACGCACGCATCCCAGTGTTAACGTCCAAATTTCGCCCTGATATAGCCATCACAATATTAAATCGAAATGTCACTGCAGTACGGCACTTCAAACGTTAATTTCAGAATTACGTTTGAAAATAGCAAAGCCCCTGTTCAGTTTCCCTCCACTGCTCAAAACAAAGTCCACTTTCTAATCCTTTTACTTTATTCACTTCCCAATGATTTACCCTTTCTCAAGCTTTCCTCTACTAGAAGGACGGAAGGGAACTGCATGGGAACCTTCACAGTAGGAATATTTATCTGTCTCTAGAAATATTTTGTCTGTCACCATTTCTTTTCTAATTACGTATTTCAGAGAGCTGAAACAACCCTTGATAATTTAATACGACCAGCTGATCTGAACGGTAGGGTGACAGGAATTCGATGCTATAGAAATTCGTGTAGAGTCTAAATGAAGTTCGTTTCCTGCCTTAAAACAGATGGCTTCTGCCTTATACTGCTGGTCTGCCTAAGACGTTACTGTGACGTATTTTACGGGGGAAGTGGAAACAAAAGGGGGTAAAACTGTGACAAAATTCTCACAATACGGACCTTGTATCCCTCCCCCCCCCCAGTATGACAGGCGTTTGTTTTTCTCCTGAATTGTTTGTCATTTACTTGACTTGTAGGTCACTCCGTGACGGTAATACCGGGTGTTTAATAATTCCACTGTTATACCTACAAACCTCTTATTACATTCATCACGAATTTTAATTTATGCCAAGACATTCTAAAATAACTTCACAGAGAAAGTCATACATACGTTTAGGAAATTAACTTTCTTTAAAACTATTAGCCCACGTAGTTTCTGCTTAATAGACTCGGAAGTTTTGCAATACCGCGTTCTCACAACGTATTTCGGCATCTCGTGGCATCACCAAAGTCGTCTTTCAACTGTTTTCACCGAACGTCACATAGTCAATCTTTCTACGTGTTTTGTGGGTCCCGGATTGTTTTCTCTGTCCGTCGACTGGCTGTGTTCTCTGAGGTCCTCGTGGATATCTCACTCAAGACATACGAGTATGCTGGGATAGTACCTCTATTACTTCCTGGCACATTTTCTCTATTTCATTATTCGTCAATAATCCTGCCATATGGTACTGCATATTCTGAGCTATTGAAAGTTCCTTTAAATGAACTGCAATCCGAACTTTCAGCATTTCACTAGACTTGCTACATCCGACTGAATAGCTTACAGTCTTTACTGTTTTTCCTTTATCAGCTCTGGTATAGTTCAGTAGCTATAGGGAGGGACTGAACTGCCGGGGTTCGATTCCCAGCTCTGGGGCAAATCCAGTCACCTAGCCAATGGGTACCGGGGATAAGGAGAGCGGGGCGTGAAGCTCACCCCTCACCTCCACCCAGAGCCAAGGTTAAGAATGATGGAACTATATTTCTTCATGGCTTGGTGCATAAATTAAGCACGGGAACGGCATTGCCTTATTACACAATGAAGTGCTCTCCGATGATTAGTCGTTTGAAGATGTAATCGTGAATCCTGTCTGGCCCTCCTTCCTAGAGGAAACAGTCAGAAATTTTGCTTAAAAACTTTTACGTATTTATACATTTGTTTCCACGGACATTCGTCGTGACCAACTTTTTGTGTCTCCTCTCAGCACTCCCATGACTTAGTGGAGCTGATTCCACACAGCCACACGATTGATCAGTGATTCGCTAAGACGTAATACAAACGCTCTTAGAAACCAATCTTTAGCTGTTTAAATAATAAAAAAGACAACAATTTTTCTTTTTGAAGTTTTAATTGATTTATAGACAGGATAGAACAATATATTTCATTTAAAAATAATTGAAATTTTAGTATTAACATTATGCGTAAAAAAAAGTAAAGATATCCCTGTACCAGGCCGTGAAGGCCCATAGGGTTGTGAGACGTTGAGGGTCCCACATTATCTAGACAATCGGCTCAAAGATGGCGGTAAGGTTGTCAGTCTTACGCGCCGGCCGCGCTTTACTCCCCAGGAAAATTATTTAATTAATTCCTGGTACTCATTTCTGTTAAAGTCTGAGTGAACCTCAGGGCCATAGTGCGGCTGGAAGGATTAGTTCAATTGAAAAAAATCCAATGAGCTCATCGGGACTTGAACTTACGACCTTCCGGCATGTAGCATAGCCCCTCAACCAACTACGCTACCGCGAGCACCCATTATCCAAGCGTTGGAGAAAGGCCAGATTCCTAGCCTCCCCTCCCCCTTTCTGGTGTGTGTGGATGGTGTTAGTGCGCAACTTTTCTGAGATTGTCTCATTTGGAAAGTTAGGATACTAACTTCATATTCACATCGCTTTCTAATACAAATTTTCATTTGAATAGTTATTGCAAGATGAATTTGAATCGTTATCTCATACTCCTTTAATACTCAGAATAATAATTAGTGAAAAATACGAACCATGAACTAGTTTCCACCATCTTCCTGTTATTTTCTCTATCTCTCTCTCGGGTTAACAAACTAATTGTCTTCTGTTGTGCCTACAAAACAAACAAACAAACAAACAAACAAACAAACTTCGTGGTTTTAGTCCGCAAGCGAACTATACCGACCGAGCGACCGCAGCTTGTCGACGAAGTTAGTGCGAATTTTAGCGGATAGAGGGTGTCGCTTGGTCAGCACAAGGAATCCCCACGGCCGTTAATTTCGGTTTTCTAGACCGGAGCTGCCATTTCCTTGAAATAGCTCTTCAATTATCTCCACGAGGCTGAGTGGACCCCATTTCAGACAGACTACTCAGAAAATCTGGTAGCGCCGGGAATCGAACCCGGACCTCTGGATCTGTAGTCAGGAAATCTGACCACTCTGACCACTGGACCACAGAGACGGTCTCTGTTCTCCCTACATTGTACACTAACTCAATGGAGTTGAGCCTTTCTTGAGAAGCTGCCAGTTGTGTAGCTACTTAGGAATTTCGGAAAATGTTGTCGAACCCAAAGGTTCATTACCATGCTCGCAAGAACCCTTTACTGGTCCATATCCTGAGCCAGATGAATCCATTCTTTACCACCCTGTTCTGTATCTCTAAGATCTATTTAATATTATCCTCCCACATATGTCTAGATCTTCCTACACGCATTCATCTTCTCCCGCACTCGTGCTACATGCCCCACCCACCTCATCCTCCTTGACTCGATCATTCTAATTATACTTGGAGAAGAGTACAAGATATGAAGCTCCTCATTATGCAGTTTACTCCACCCTTCTGTCACTTCATCTCTCTTCGGTCCAAATAATCTCTTCAGTACCTTGTTCTGAAACTGCCTCAGTCTGTATTCCTCCTTTAATGTCAGAAACCAGTGCACAACCGTTACGTTAAATATCTGTAAACAAATCCACAAATTTCAAACTTAAGCACCAAAGTAAGACTTGAGGCGCGTCCACATTACTTGTGCTCGTGCTCGTGTGATTCGCTATGCTCGCGAGTAATGTGGACGATGTGACAAGTCACGAGACAAGCAGATTTAAAATTTTTAATTTAAAAACTATAGCCAATAAATGAAAATACGACTACAGCCTATACACACTACGAGTAAATATACGAATCCTCACGCGCCGAAGTCTGGCGAGCAACTGAAGTAGTGTGGACGAAGATTTACGGGAACAAGTAAAAGCCAGATGAGTTTTCCGACGAGCACAAGCCTGGCGAGCACGAGCACGAGCACGAGTAATGTGGACGCGCCTTAAGTCTGGTCTCTTTTGTGTCTCACGGTTATCTTGGTAGGCTTTCCATGGTTCTGGAAAGACTAGCTGCTTTAGGTTAATTTAATTTTGAACATACTGTAGAAACAACAAAGTGGTCTTCTGCGATGATCATCATGGCCATCCGGGGTGAGGCGGGCGAAACTTCCGTCCTTCTTGAAACAGCGGTATACTGACGTATTGAAACGAAAAAGTGTTGGAGAAAGGGCACGCCCAAGCCGGTTTCGTGTCACTCATTGTGTTTTGGCTCACTGCTCAACCAATCGTAAAGGACACAGGAGAAAAGAATTTCCTTTTTAATCTAATGTATTCACGTTTGTACAACATGGACTTATAATGTCTACGCCCTTACCGCGTAGGTATGCGCTCTCTTGTTTTAAATAGACTTACGGTATGTCCGAGGAATGTCTTTCGCAAAAGGAATGTTCGAAATCATTTCAGGTTCCAGTTTGCACTTTTTGCTCCTTAACATTCGGCATATATCGTTATTGCATCCATAGAGCCGTGACAAATGTTTCCATATAGTCGTGCCATCTTCTGGGAAGCGGAAGAATTAGGAGAAGGAGCTGTCACAGAGGCCGCAAAGAAAAATCACCTGGATATAACAAACACACTACAGGAAGGAGCCTGGATTTCCTTCAGGGACATGCCGAGTAGGATCAAACAGTGAATCACGTCTCCACGACGTCCAGATGGGCTCTGGGGCCCACCCGTCCTCCTATCCAATGGGTATCGGGGACTCTTTCTACGGGATTAAAGCGGTAGGGGCGCAAAGGTGACCACTCACCTCCAAATAGAGCCGAGGTCAAGAAAATATGGAGCTAAACATCTGCTCCCCCATACAATTTAATGAAGCAGTGCTTAATTAGTTAGACACAGAGGATGAGATGGGCTAGGAATGTAGCACGCATTTGGGATTAGAAGCGTGCGTAAAAGTACTGGTAGGGATACCCGGCAGGATCTGAAGGTTTATACTTAATGGGTGGATAGTATTAAAATATATATTGGAGGAATAGGATTAGACGAGGTGGACGGAATGCACATGCATTGTGATAAGGGGAATTGGCCGGCTGTTGTGAACGCGGTAATGAACCATCAGAAATCCGTGGAATGAGAATTTTCTCAGAGGTTGAGCAGCTTTTGGTTTCTAGAGGACTCTGCTCATGTAGTTAGTTAGTTTAGTTAGTTAGCTGCTTAGTTTAGCCATTAGGCCGCGCCATAGCTCAAGCGGTTAGTCGCTGGCTTCCCACCGCGGCGGCCCGGATTCGATCCTGGGTCTGTTCAAGTGGAATTTGTGGTGGACAAAGTGGCTCTGAGGCAGGTTTTCTACGAGTACTTCGGTTTCCCCTGCCAATCTGCATTCCACCAATTGCTCCACAATCACCCTCACCTAACACATGGGGCTGGTACAATAGGCCAGAGGTGGCCGCAGTACAAGGGGCTTAGTCCCAACCCACTAGCAATAAAAAAATAATAATAGTTAGCTACTTAGTTCAGGCACGTACTTAGTTAGATATTTAGTAGTTTTTTAATGCTAGTGGATGCGGCCACTTCTGGCCTATTGTACCAGCCCCAGAAGATAGGTGAGGGTGATTATGGAGCAATTTGTGGAATGAAGATTGGCAGGGGAAGCCGAAGTACTCGGAGAAAACCTGCCCCAGCTCCACACTGTCGAACACAAATCCCACCTTACCAGACCCGGGATCGAACCCGGGCCGACGCGGTGGGAAGCCAGCGACTAACCGCTTGAGCTATGGCGCGGCCTTGATATTAATTAGTTAGCTACTTAGTTTAGGTGCGAAATAGTGGAATGCTGTAGACTTGCATATTGTTACGGAGGGATGCAGAATTGGCCCCAGAGAGTAATAATTCAGTCCAATTCAACTCTAGTGGCAAAATCACGTCACCTGTGACCCCAGGCCAAGTCGAGCAGCTCATGCTATTCAGATGATCCTATTTCCTAGGTGCACACCCTCTGTAATTGTTTGAATAACCGATCGCCTAAATCCATCTGTTGGTACACACTCGGAACCCGTTGTTACGTGATACCATCTCTACCTGCTACTTTAGAACGGGGTCACCTAAACTGCAGAATCACAAAATCCAATGCATTGTGTTAAAAGCAATTATGAAACAGCTTGGTCTAGCCGTATGGCTCCAGACTTATGCTGGAGATTCTCACCAGGGACACTTCTATTCTGACTGACGATTTTCGTGGTCCATCTCAGTTCTTTCTTTCGCATCCAAATAGTGCCGAGGTAAAGAATACATGGAGCTATTCATCCACGCCCCATACATCTTTATAGTCTAGTGATTAATTAGTTAATCAACGGGACAATTATACCTTTTACCTTAGTCCTTCCGGAAAATTCCGGAATGGTATCCAAATTAAGCCACTACCGAGTCCTTCCAGATCCTTTCCAATTCAGCATTCACCGATCTTCCTGCTATTCTAGGCTATATAACTGCGTCACTGAAGGCATCGTTAAATAACACACAAAGATATGTATAACCCAAGACGGGGAACTCATTCCGTAAGGTGCGTGGTTATGAACTAGAGACATAATGCAGGAATTTTCTGTTCGCCTCCACACCAAGATACGATCTGGGGACCACATATCTCCATCTAGTGGGTAGTGTGGGCAGAGTGTCCAGAGGATGAAACTGAATATTTACCTTTTATATTGACGAGGTCGATAATATTATCACGTGTATGAGTGACTCTAGACGGGGTTTGTATTGGCGATTGGATTTATTTAACACTTACAGATCGTAACTCTAACTATAGTGCTATCGCTAATTCACACATTTTTCAGTTCATTTCAGCACGTAATAAGTCTTCTCAGTCTGCTATGTCTTCACCGGTTATTGCCTGGTAAAGGCTACCAACGTCGTAGTTTCTTAAGCTTCCGTGTTCATGTCCTTACTGGCATTGCAACTGTGTCACAACTAACTCCCAGGCTGGCGGCCATTTCACACCAACCCCCTCCTCTTCTCAATGCCGTCCCAAGACTCTCGTAATGGCAGCTGCTCCTTGTTACAAAGCCTCAGCACGGACCGCATGGAAAACAAAGCTGCCGACAGTTCTGTTGTTGCATCACGCGGCCATCGCTCGGACTAAGTAATGAACGCCATTCATTTGTTACTCTTTAAGGCCATTACCTAGCAACGGCCTTTGCTTACCGAGTCATTAGAAACAGATCTACATGCTACAATATGTTCAGCCTTACTTCCATTCCCCCATACATCTTCATGGCGAGCTGCTTAACTGAGGGACTGTCATAACAAAAATCCCTGTAGCCCCTCTTCAATGCAGTGGGTACGGTTGTCTTAAAATTATGTTGAAATGCGGAACTTTCTTATGAAGTATAGGATTGTTATGTACGTAGGCATATATTCATTTCTACCAGTTTTATGCAGGCGTACAATTCGAAAAGCTACCAAAACTATAAACTAATCCAGTTTGCTACGAGAGTCTTCTCAACAATTCAGTGGTTATCACCCTAATACTTCTTTAACTTGTACCTTCTGTCGAAACTATCAGTTTCGGCTATGCTTCCTGCCCTAAACAGTTCCTGTTTCATATTTCCCACTTTCTTGTCAGGCTGGGCCCTGCTGAAGCCTCCACGAACAACAGCTAACAGTTTCAATGCGAATTAGCACTTCAAAGATCGACTTTCATTTAAATAATATATAAAAATTCAGTTCGTACCTCACAGGAAACGCATTACGACTCCGCTACAAAGCCCAACCGGTTAATGCTGTTTAGGGAAATAATCGCTTTTTATTGTGAGAACCATAGGGAACACACAAATACACTGTGTGGGCAGAATTCAGTATATATAAATTCAGTCCGTACCTCACAGGAAACGCATTACGACTCCGCTACAAAGCCCAACCGGTTAATGCTGTTTAGGGAAATAATCGCTTTTTATTGTGAGAATCGTACGGAACACGTAAATACACTGCGTGGGCAGAATGAAGAGTTTTAGTATGTTACCGTAAGCGGTAACATATAGTAACCGCTGGGCTTTAAAAGGTTAATCTACCTTCTGTGCCGAAGGATAAGTAGACCTCTGTTCTGTCTTCTTTATCTTTCTTCGTCTTGCTCTTTGACCCTGAAAATGGAGACAGTACGTTCCTCCGAAACTTCGGCGAATTTATACCACACTACACGGCATCGTCCCAGAAGTCAGGACTCTTAAATGTTAAGAACACCGATATCAGTTTTGAAGTATAATGATCTGATGAATAGAGAGACAATTCGCAACTGGGACTGTTCTAATGCGAGTATAAGTGGTGTGATTAGGCAGTGTAAGTGTTTCAAGGCTAGGACGGTGTATAAATTATTTATGGTCCTTACTAGGGATATATATACTGGCCTGACCAGTAGGAGCTGTACCAAGAGAAATATTTGCATTGGAAGGTTACAGATATGTTAGTGCTCTTTGTCAAATGGCAAACGACAGAACGTAGAAAACAATTCGACACGAGTAGAGAGCAGTCACCCTGATGACGGACGTAACGTGGCCGCTTCATCCATGAAATTCCGCAAAGATCGCCAGCGATCTGTGACCTAACATACTTGTGATCGAAAGGTATGAGAATAAATTTACAGAGAATTGCCAGTTCAGTTTGGTGATAACTTCACGAGCCAGAGGAAAATTTAGAAGTGGAAGTTGGGTGAACGTCGTAGATAGGTAAAAGGTGAAGTACCCTTACCCTCAATTAAGTAAGTACCATTCCACGAAGGGCACTATGCTACAAGCCGGAAGGTCGTGGGTTCGATTCCGGATTAAATCAGTCGATTTTTCAATTCACCTAATTTTTCCAACCGCACTGTGGCCCTGGAGTCGACTCAGTCTCTAACAGAAATGAGTACCAGGGATCTTCCAGGGTGTAAAGAGCGGGCGGCGCGTAAGGCTGACAACTTCACCGCAATCTGTGAGCCGTTTATCTGGAAAATGTTGGAGCCTCGACGTCTCACAACCCTATGGACCTCCACGGCCTGTTACAATGATAGTTTTACCTTTTACTTATACTTGCTACCATAACTTTCTCTTCTCGATCTTCAAATACATAATTATCTTTGACCAACTTCAGTCTGTGGATGAAGTTAATGAATGTGGAAGTTTAAATAGACGTTACGTCACTTCCGTAAATTTCGCAGTATTCTCGAAAAGAGACATACTGCAACGAAAAATTTTCTAGGCACATTTTATGGCCACCCAAGTTCTCTCCTATATTTCTCACTGAACCTCGTCTTTTCCCTTCCTCGTAATGCACATTACGGCTCCATACGTATGACGTACATTGGCCTCTTTCTTTACGTTCTCTTTTATGCCGGTCTTCATCATCCTTGGTCATATATTCATCCTTTGTACAATGTTACTTTCATACTTAAGAAACTTCATTAACCTCTCCTTTATCCACCTCTCTTTCTTTTCCTTCTCATTTTTTATGCTCAAGCCATTACTCATATCACCTCCTTGAATGGGCAGCCTTTCCGTCGTTACCCCTGTTGCCACACCTCCAGCAAAACGCGGACGTGCAAGGGGAAACGGGGAGGGAGGCTCATGACCTATATAGAAGTGTCGCTCAGAGTAACACCCTTAAGAGTTCTGTCTTCTGGAATATAACGCCGTGTAGCCCGGTTAGATTTATTCGATGTTTCTGAGGAATATATTGCATCCATCTTCAGGTTATAAGAGTAAGCCAAGCAAGAAACTCGCATGAAGCAGAGAGCAAGAAGAGTTTTGCCCGCTCTGACTTATTCTTCGATCATAAATATGAAGGCTATATGTGTCACCGAAACGTCGGTCAGCTTTCAGCGCGCTACATGGGGTTATGTCCCATAAGGTAAGATTTCATGACAGTCGCTATTGTGAAAAACTCAAATCCAGCAAGTCTCCTGTTTACTTGTAAACACATGCTGTGTGATAAAGTCGAATTTTTCGTCTACGTCATTGCTTTTTTTTTTTTTTTTAGAAACGGGCTATTTCTCGAGATTATTGTTTCGACAAATTGTAACGTTTTTAACTAAACGTATCTAATATTATTCCTTTTGCAAGAATCGCATTACACGATCTTTATGTAAATTTAAGTAATTTAACCTCTTGAAGCATATAATGCAGTTTAGGAGCAAGTACCTCCGAAACGTCGTTAACCCTCTACCAGATTACACGGCGTCACATCCCATAACACATTGAAGTATTTCAAGATCAGGAATCGACACGAGGGTTATCCAGATGCGGAGCCACGACATATTCATCTCGGTATCTTCATTAAGGTTAAGCACCCTGTGACGTTTAATTCTGAGGGCTGAAGATAACTCTGCGTAATAAAGAACGCTTCGCGTGTGAAGGATAAACGGCATAGAGGAAGGATGGACATGAGTGCCATCTGTCGGAATGTAAGCTGTACTGGTCAGAGGAGTGTCCGGTTTCTGTGTGAGGTGTCTGAAGGGCCAACGACCGCGCGTCGATGTCACATTGTCTTCAGATAACGTGGGCGCTGTGCTGTGACGGCTGGAACTGCTTGTAATTACCGACACGACGTCATTTGGGCTACTGTTCATCGCGGTTATTCATCTTCCTGTCTATCTCAGTTATTCATGTTCTTGTTATATCAACGCACTTGGTTATATTGTCCGTCCGGAACAGCACTGACGGTACGTCACACACTGAGCATGCAACCTTACTGATAGGACTGCGACTGGCTCACGTCGAGTGTTTGGAATACAAATCTATAAAAGGCATTCCAGTAACAGACCGTGGAGGCCCATAGGGCTGTGAGAGCCTTACGCGCCGGCCGCCCTTTACTCCCAGGAAGATTCCTGGTACTCATTTCTGTTAGAGGTTGAGTGGACACCAGGACCATAGTGCGGCTGGAAGGATTAGGTCAATTGAAAAATCCAATGACCTCATCGGAAATCGAACCCGTGACCTTCGGGCTTATAGCGTAGTGCCTCGACCAACTACACCACCGCATGCCCATACGTCTTCATGTTTGAGGACGAAACGGGCAACAAAATCGACCCTTGCAGATGGTGATGATGATGATGATTATGTTTGGAGCTGTAGTTTTACACCCTCGGACATCTTCAGGACTTCGCGTAATGACAACCCGAATGATTAAATACACAATAATCAATTACTTATAAACAGGTGTACGCGGTAGCTAAGTTAGTTGAGGCAACGTGCTACACAAGCCGGTAGGTCACGGGTTCGATTTCCGGTGAGGTCATTTGACAGGCTGATAACCTCGTCGCCAACTGTGAATCGATTTTCTAGAAATTGTGAAAGCCTCACCTTCTCATAATCTCACGGACCTCCACGGTTGCTACAGGGTTATCTTTACTTTATAATCTGCAAAGGCTCAGTATCTACGTGAATACAGTATGTAGGCTACATGTTGAAGACCAGGCAATCAGGGTTCGATTCCTAGTAGGGACAGATCTTTCTTTCTTCCACAGCATCTATAGTCCCTTTAGGTGCCAGCGAATTTCCTTTCTGCTTGCTGCTTGTTTGGTTTACGCTTCAATGATGAAAACAGAAAATTGCATCGCCCCAAAGAGCCGTGGATACTTACCGAAATATGGCATTATATCCCGGAAGATATAATCTTGTTAGTCATTCCGCGAGGCCGTCATGACTCGCGACACGACGCATGTTTACTGTGAGGTAGGAACTGAACCTCCGTTCATTTCTTACATGAATTTTATGCTTCAGAATATTTTGTGAATTAGAAGTGGCGATGTCCGATGAACACACGGAGAGTGTAAGTTTGTGCATGTCCAGCCCCACGGTTCTGCCTCCACTAAATGGCTTACACCTGCTCGTAATGACCGGCCTCTCACGTTTGCTCCTGATCGCTGTTCTTCTCATTAATTCATGCATCGGAAACACGAATAAGCACTCTGATACCGTTCGCTGGTCCACAGGACGGATTTCTGAAGAATGCAGTGCAGGTTGGGCTTCGAGAAACCGACTGATTTGTGATTTCTTCAGTTTAGTGCCTTCCATTGTTTGTTTGTTTGTTGATTCAGGACACCACTGGTAAGGATATCACGGAACAGTGGCAGAAGACATAATAGCCGCATATTTCATTCGTAAAAGGTAAAAAAGTAAAGTTGTCCCCGCGCTTAACTAATTAAGCACTGCACCATGAAGGCGTATGAAGTAGTGGATATATAGTCACGTTTTCTTGACATCGGCACTAGCTAGAGGTGAGTGGTAAGCTTCACGCCCCTGCCGCTTTACCCCCAGGGAACGTGCCCCCTGTACCCATTAGATACGTTGGGTGTGCCCCAGAGCCTGTCTGGACGATATGGACAATGACCCTACAGGGACTTGAACTCCGACCCCTCGGCCATCCAGCCCGTAAACAGTCTCTACACCGACTGAGCTATCCCGGCTCATTCGTAAGTTAACTTAATTAATCCGTTTCATAATTATATATTTCATTATTGGATAAAATGTTCCCTCCATCTAACATGAATCGGTAGAATTCTGCCATCTTCAGGGATGTTTAATTATATGTCAAATGTCGTCATGAATGTTATTTATGAATTGATATCAGATCTTATAGCAGTTACGAATAGGAGCAGAGAATGGAAGCAGTGTGTGTATCTCTGTAATGATCAGTGGACTTGCCAGTGGTACACGTGCAGCACACGAGGCCTGCAGATGTGACTTCTTCTCCCTCTTTCTCTATGGCTCTACGGCCCTTAGGCTTAGGCTGCTTTTTCAGTTTGTTAATCCTATACACAGTCTGTATGACTCCTTGGACGGGGAATCAGCCCTCGCAAGGCCACAATCTACACACGGGACAACAAAACAGAATTAACGCACACAGACATCCATTCCTTGAGTGGGATTCGAACTCACGATCCCACCGTTCGAGCAGGCGAAGACGGTTCATGCCTTAGACTGTGCGATCACTGTGATCGGCTCTGTACAGGCGATAGTAAAGCGAACTGCGGCTGAAGTTTGATACTGAGTTGAATTACAATACGATACTTTATGCGTGACATTTAAAATTATTTTCCAATCGATTTATCGAGGTTAGACATTTTAATATGATTTTTTTAAGATCTAAAAGTTTGTGACGACGCTATATTAATCCAATTATTGACTTATTGGACATTACCCATTATCAAAACAGGAGGATGGATAATATCAAAAAAAGTCAGTAATTGTAAGCTTATTTTAGTAGGCAAAGAAGGTTGCACGTACAACAGAAACGTTTTCGCCGTTAAGCTCTGGAATTTTGCCCTTAAAGTATCCTCGCGTTTTGTAATAAATGTAATGTTAAACAAGCCACACCATAGTAGAGCTGACGATTTGATCGTTACCCTAGCTCCAGTATTCTAATGCTTCCCTTCGCACCGCGCTAAGCAAATATCTCTACTCCATTACGGTTTCCAGGAACTCCCGGTCATGCCGCAACCCAACTGACGCTCCTGTAATGCTTGAAGCTATATTGTTCTCCCAAATGCAATGAAGAAACGTACCTGAGGTTTCCGTAAGAAAATAAAAGAAAAGGTTAACTATGTCCCCTTGCTTAATTAATTAATTAAGCACTACTCCATGAAGATGTATGACGGAGTGGAGGTGTAGCGTCATCATTCTTGACCTAGATGGAGGTAAGTAATTAGCTTCACGCACCTGCCTCTTTACTCCCAGTAGCGATTGGGCAGAAGGCTGGTGGCCCCCACAATCTCTGCAGGAAATGTTGGGATAGTATCTGGATTAGATAACGACCGTCTCCTTCTGAATTATTTCGAAATCATTGCTTGCCAATCAGGCCAGTTACTGGCCGCTTCGGTAAATAAATCACAAAATAATCACGGTAGAACTAGTAAGCGAACAAGGAGAGGGAGAGGACCGGGGATCTGAGCGAACCAATAGCGCAAAGAAAACAGTGTAAATGATACCGGCCTCGAACTGGAAGAGAGCTGCCGTTCAGAGAGGACGGCTCGGAAGCAGAGGAATAGCTATTGTTAGAAGCCTTTACCAGAAAACGTCTAGTAACAGACTGAGAACACTAGGCTGTGCTCGACTGAACTGTAAATTGTGGAAATCAGCGATGATGTTATAGTTATTTATAGTTATTTCGTTTAAGTGGTCAATAAATCGAGTCACCCTAACACGTGACAAAATAAATTGTGTCTAAATGTCAGTCTCTTTTCTCTCAGTGACGTAACTTGTTACGGAAGAAAAGAGTTGGAATCACGTAATTACATGACGCAGTTTGTATGGTGACATTACATAACATACATCTACTGCGACGTCATAGCTCCGTGACGTAATCCTCCTTCATTTTGTTGCCATGATAAGGTGCAAGCGTCTGGAATGAAACTCTGTGCAGCCTGGTAAAAGCATTTCACCACCGTGAGAACTTATTCCGTTATATGAGTCGAGGAATCGGGGTTCGATTCCTAAGATGGGACAAGAAATTTTTTCTTCTCCACTGCTTCAGGACCAGTTCTGGTACCCAACCCAGTTTCTTGTGTAGTGCGTATTTGGATCTCTTTCCCTGGAACAACGAAGCTGACTCCATCCAGTGTCGACGTTAAGAATGAGTGGAGCGATGCCTCCATTTATGGCGTGGCGCTTAATTCATTAAGCATACGGAGTGATTATACCGTTACTTCAATACGCGCGCCAAGCACACCTGCTTGGCGTTCGATACGTCCCGGGTTCATGTTTCAGCCAATTAAAGATTTCTTTTTGTGTCCTCCTGTCACTTAAGACAAATGCCGAGATACTACATTAAATCAGGTCACGACCGCTTCCTTTCACATAGTTTTCAGTTCACTCGTCACTATTGTTCCAAATTATACTTGTTATTTGCTTGTCCGGCTTACCTTTCGACCCTGAAGGTGGAGGCAGTATATTCTTCCGGAACGGTGGTGAAACTGTTACCAGTCTTCAAGATGTCAGAATGCCAAGACCTGAGTCTGTTCCCGTTTAGAAGCGAAATGACCCAACTTTCCTGTTTGTAACAATAAGACCAGACGTGGATGGCTTCCAGTACTGCAACACCTGTTCGGACACATGGGAATACAGCCAATTAAAGCTGCTCATACAGTGTGCACTTGTGGGGCCTACCTGTTCTTCTTGACAGGGAGGGGTACAGCTGGCTCACTATACACAGAAGCATAAAGTAACGGATTAATATTTATTCCCACTTAGTTTCTTATGGCCTACACAGCTGATTCCGGCTGGTGTCCTGGCTTCGAAACACGAGTTGGATAGGAATTTTTCTCTTTTCCAAAAGCGTTCATGCTAGCTAGAAGACCCAACCTTTTTCTATACAAGTTCCTGGGGCTTTTCCTCCCGGGTAAAATGGCAGAAGCGTTAAGCTGGCCACCCACCTTTATCTAGTGTTGAGATTAAGAATGCGTGGAACCATACATCAACTTTCTAAATGTCTTCGTGTTGTGATGCCTAATTAGGCTTAGGGTTCATTTTGTATTTACCATTTACCAACGGCTAAATTTCGTCTGGGTAAAACAGCCGGAGGCCGGTCACGGTAGCCGAGCGGTCTAAGGCATGTACTGTCTTCGCTCGTTCGGAAGCCGAGATCGTGGGTTCGAATCTCACTCAAGGCATGGATGTTTGTGTGCGTTTTTCTGTGTTTGTGTACAGGTAGAGGCCTTGCGACGAGCTGATCACCCGCCCAAGGAGTCCTACCGAATGTGTAAGATCTAGAAAAACCGAAGTGAACGGAGAAGTTCATGGAGGTAGGCCTAGGCCCACTGGGGCTGTAGTGCCAAGGAAAAAAGAAACAGCCGGAGAGTGAGGCCGAACACCGCCTTCATCTAATGTACATTCTATTTTAGCGTTCCTTTCCTTAATATAGGATCCTGAAAAGCGTAGTCGGTATAGTGACTGGTTACAGGCTGGACGACCGAGAGGTCAGAGTTCGAGTCCCGGTAGGGTCAAGAATTTTCTCTTCTCCACGTCATCCAGACCGACTCTGGGGCCCACCTAGTCTCCTATCCAATGGATACCGCACACTTTCCCAGGGGGTAAAGCGGCCGGGGCGTGAAGCTGACCACTCACCTCCGAGCAGTGTCTATGTCAAGAAAATTTGGATCTATACATTAGCCCCCTACGCCTTCATGGCTTAGTGCTTAATTAGTTAAGCACAGGAACAACTTTATCTCTTTTACCTTACGTTATTTCAAGTAAGCACGTGAGCTGCCCTAGATTGAAGAAGACTCCTGGGAAAACTTGAGCTGCCAGATGTTCATTTGCCACGATGGACACAGAGTCCTGCTACCTGCCGGTCTGACCGACACAGGCTCAAGGTCGACGGCTTGATAATTCAATGAAACGAACGAGATTACTCTCTGTTAGCGCACGTACCGGGAGCCGCCCGCCGCTGCTTCGTCTGATTGGAATTATTGGACGTATTAGCAGGTACCTGTAATTCTTCTCAGATCTGTTCAACGCCCACAGAGGGTCAAGGCCAATTAATTAACATTCTTCTCCTTCTCCTTCTTCCTTCAAGGGATTAATCGTTTAAAGACTGATTGCTAAATTGCCGCTGGACCTCGCCAGCATATTGATCCTTGGTTCCGAGTCCAAAGGGGCTCGTGACCGCATTTTACTCTCACGGCTTTGGATTCAGCCAGTCCACTAAAACTGAAGAGAGAGAGAGAGAGGGTAGAAGGAAAGTGGGGTGGCAGTGAGAGACATTACATTCGTGAGGGCGCAACAAACTATATCCCCGGTTTTGAAGGTACCCAGGCAGTGCCCACTAGCCCCTCTGATAGAAATACTAGAGACTTTTCATTACCATCAGGCAGTCTCGGATTACCACAGCAACGGTCTCTCGATCGTTAACATGTTGCATGAATTTAAGTTTCGTAGTAGGTCGCAGAAAAGCGAATAGTCTTGTTTCATTTTATCGTGTCTATTCTGTGAGGATTCTTAATATTCTTATGTGGATAGAGAAGAGTATTAGTTGATCTCTGACCTTCGTATTCGTGTTATGTTTCGAGTCCCGATGGAACCCAGAACCGTATTTTAATTGTATGTTGTGTCATTTATGACCGCCTCTGTGGTCTAGTGGTCAGAATTCTTGGCTACAGATCCAGAGATGCCGGGTTCGATTGCCGGCGCTACCAGACTTTCTGAGAAGTAGTGGGTCTGGAACGGGGTCCACCCAACCTCGAGAGGATAACTGAGGAGCTACTTGAATGGAAAAATAGCGGCTCCGGCCTAAAAAACCGAAAGCAATGGCCGTGGGGATTTGTTGCTTTGATCACTCATACCCTCTATCCGCTAAAGTTGGCACTAACTTCGCCGACAAGCGGTGGTCGCTCGGTCGGTATAGTACGCTTGCGGACTAAAGCTACGAAGTTTATTTTTTGTTTGTTGTGTTATTTAGCGTGTTGCATGTGGGAGACGGCGTTACGCGTCGGTCTCGACGCAACACTCGATAACATGTAGGTTCGAAAGGAATAGAACAGAAAGCAGGGGAAGTTGTGTAATGAATGATGAGGCTTATAGTTGAACCCTCAGTGGACGTTACATTCTGAAGTACTTCCGGACACCGCATTCTGCCGAGAGGACTTGTGAAGCAGTAACGCTGTAGAAATGCTCAGTTTGAATGTGGTATGGAACTCGGCTATCCTAGTTTTTACAGGTCCTCTAGGGACATACCTGCATAGTACCATGATTAAATATGAAAATTTCGTTCCAAATCATTTCAAATTCATCAGTAACTTTACCATCACATACTGGAGAATATAGATACCAAGAGCATCGTACGTGACCCGCAAATGCCTACCATATTTAATGTTTTTGTGATATGATTTGGCCCCTTCATACCAATATGTAAAAAAAAAAAAGTAAATCTATCCGTGTAACAGGTAGTGGAGGCCCACAGGTTTGTGAGACTTCGAGGCTCCCACATTTTCTAGATAGTCGGCTCGCAGATGTCGTTGAGGTTGTCAGCCTTACTCGGTGTCCCCCCTTTACCCCAGGAATATTCCCGGTACTCATATTTGTTAGAGGCTGAGTCGACCCCAGGGCTATAGTGCGGCTTGGAGGGATTAGGTCAATTGAAGAATCCATTGGCCTCATCCGGAATTGAATTTGCGACCTTCCGGCTTGTTTCATAGATCCTCAACCAACTACGCTACCGCGTGGCCCACATACCAGTATGCATTTATGATAATTAGACAATTAGAGAAACATCTACGAACTTGAAAGGAATAATTTGAAATGTTCAATTACTGAATAATACAAAACACACGGAAAGCAGTTAATCACAAAATGCCAACCAATGAAGGAAGAGCTGCTTATAAAGTATAAGACAAGAAGTGAATATCTGTCTATAATATTCTGCACAAGCAAACCAAAATTCTTTTCTGGGCCCCAGAAGAGAGCTCGAGGTTCCCCATGAGGAGGTCTCAAATTCCATTTTGGGATACGCCGTTTAAGACTCTCCTTAAAGAAAATCCTCCTTACGTACATAAAAATTAATTGAATATGACTCTTGAATGCAGTCTCTTCTACTTCAAGGTTAGCTCACTCGGTACAGCGACTAAACCAGTGGCTGGTGGGCCGGTGTTCAATTCCCGGCAAAGGAAATATTTCTTATCTCGAGCGCTATGTCCAAGCCCTGTATGGGTAACACACAGCCTTTTATACAGAATATATTAGGGGCTGTTCTCCTTTGGATAAAGTGGCCGGGGTTTGAAGCCGACCAATTACCTGTATTTAGTTTCGAGGTTAAAAATGATTGGAGCTATTCCTCCACAATTCCGTGGTATGGTGCTTGAAAATATACCCTCTCTTTTTCCGAAAGGTGTTGCTGTTCAGTTAGGTCGATTGTGCCGCCGTATTGACTGTTGTGATTGCTACGCCATTATCGCTATACCTGTGGCTCTGCTACTGTCAATTGTTCCCATTTTGCTCGCCAGAAGCCCCAGAAGTGTAAACAGTTTTCTAAGAAACGTGTATTGTGCGGTGGTGACAACGAGGCCTTTCTTAACAACAGAAGGGATGCAGTCAAGTTCGTGTAGGAGGGGTTGACAAAGAAGGGTTGAAATCACTGCCAGTCAGTACCGTGAGAAAAAAGTGAGGTCCAGTGTCTGAGGAAACATATTCTCACCATTTCCTAGTCGCGGTCATTTCCGGGTACACGTATATCCAGGTGATGGTTCACAAAGGAAACGCTTACGTATGTCAGAGAGGTGCCCGGTTCGAATCTCTGCTCCAGTACATCGACTCTTCGGGAAGGAGTATTGTCATGTGTTTCCTCAGTCCTTCCAGGTATTTGCCTGGATAGTATCTAGTTTAGGCTATGAATTCTACCGTACTATTTTCCAGACTACCTAATCGCTCGTTTTCCTTTGATCCGACACGGGTCGCATGGAAAACAGAAATGGGGGGGGGGACACAGACACATGGTAATCTCAAAAGCCTCTTTTTTTCTCAAAATAAGGAAAGTAGGTTGAAAATTGCCGTGAAAGCGGCAGGCCCGGAAGGAACGGACTCGATTCATCTGGCTCAGGATAGGGACCAGTAGAGGGACCTTGAGAACACACGGACATTCGGGCCCCATTTGCGGCGGGGAGTTCTCCTGTCAGCTGACTGACCATAAGCTCCTCACAACAGTTTAATCTCTACTCAACTGAACTTAATTGAATTCATGTCCACGCTGTGTCTTACCTTTGAAACTTCTTGTGGAGAAACTGGGACAGTTCAGTCGGTAAAACTGGTTTCTCACCGCGGCGGCCCGAATATCGATCCCGGGTCTGGTCAAGTGGGATTTGTGGTGGACAAAGTAGCGCTGGTTCGGGTTTTCTCCGAGTACTTCTGTTTCCCCTGCCAATCTTCATTCCACCAAATTCTCCATCATCATAATCACCCGGAGCAGGTACAATAGGCCAATCAGTGGCCGCCGTGCCGAGTGGACACAGCTGGACTCCAGCCCCCACTAAGCGAATTTAAAGAAAAAGCTATGGGCTACAGGCTTGACGGCCGAGGAATTTGGGTTCAATTTCCGGCATGGGCAAGAGATTATTTTTTCTACACAACGTCCACACTGGCTTTGAGGCCAACCCATCTTTCTCTAAAACGGGTACTAGAGGCTGTCCTTGGGAGTAAGGCACAAAGATGTGAATCTGACCATTCACTTCCATCTAGTGTTGAGGTCAAGAATACATGGAGGTGTACCTCTACTCCCACATGTATCTTTAAGGCTCGGTGCTTAATTAATTAAACAAAGGAAAATATTTACCTTTACTTCGTGTGAATTTCCATCTACATTTACTACAACAATTTATGTCAAATGTCATTACAAGGCGCATTTTGGCTTGTCAGCCATATTCATTGGCACTTGTATGTTTTGTAGTATGCCGTACCTATTTCGCATACTAGTACTAATCGAAATAATTTGCGTTAAATAGGAAATAATCAAGTCATAAAAGTGGCCCAGGTTTAAGATGTCTCCTTCTTCTAGGTGGAAAATAAGCCAAGCAAGTAACGAGCACGAAGCGGGTTAGTGAACCCGGTTATCCCTTTGCCGGGTCTCCGGTTTATGTAGGAAACAGGAGGCTATGGAAGGCAATTTGTCGGTTCCCATTGTCTCATTTCTTGCCTAGCTTACTCTTCGGCCTTGAAGATGGAAGCGACATGTTCCTCCGAAACGTCGGTTGACTTTAGACGGACTACACAATGCTGAATCCAAGAATATAGAAAATTTCATAACAGGTTTTGGTGCAGTAAGTATAGATGGGTGTTCACAAGAAGAAATCCATTTAGTGGGTTAGATAGTTCAGTAAGACTGTCCAGTGGTCTTGTTGACCCAAGGGAGTGCCATTTCTGGAGCGTGGGAGCGAATCTGCTCATCTGCTGCACTTCGTCGTCTTTTGCACCTTGCGGTCTGTTCCTCTCTTCTTAGGGTTTTCACTTCGTAATGCAGAATACCTGTAATGCAGAATTCTTTCTTAGTGCGTCGTCTGGTACTTTTTGATGAGCTCCTTTCTTCTCAGTCGTTGAAATGAAAGGAATTACATTTCCTCCGTAATCTCATCTTGAGTGAACTAACACTTTAAAGGCTGAATTCCTTCTTAATTATACATAAAAATTCAGTTCGTACCTCGCAGGAAACACATTACGTCTCCGCTACAAACCGCAACCGGTTTATGCTGTTTAGGTAAATGATCGCTGTTTATTGTGAGAATCATACAGAACACATAAATACACTGCGTGGGCAGAATGCAAGGTTTTAGTAAGTTGAAGCCGGTGGTGAATATAGTAACCCCTTGGTTTTAAAGGGTTAATGAAGATAGCTCAGTCAGTATAGAGATCTAACTGAATAGTCAACGAATCCAAATTGGATACCTGGCAGGGACAAACGGTTTTTCTGTCCTCCTCGTTGTCCAGACCGGCTATGGGGTCCATCCAGTGTGTACCTGGGCTCATTTGCCTGGATGTAAAGCCGTCGGTGCGCAAAGCTAATAACACCTAGTGGCGCTTACACATGGTGCTTACTGAAACCCGGGGATAGTTTTCCCTTCACCTATGAAGTGACTAGCTAACGACTGGTAGACTGTGGTTTGATTCCAGACATATGCATTGATTATTTTCTTTAGCCACCCATATCTACAACGACAGACCCAATAAGTTTTATGCACAATGCATATCAAAGCCTTTTATATATGGGTTAATGTGGCCGGATCGTGAAGCTGGGCACTCACATCTAGCTAGTGGAAGGGTGGTAATCATAAAACGCCATATTTCGCAGACTGGTTGGCATACCGCTAACTCTCTAGTCTTGTGTTCGGGAGCTGCTAGGTTCGAATCCCGATCAGGATGCTGTCTATCTTAATTGTAGTATTATGTGGGTTTACTGAATGTCTCCAGGGAAATGCCTGGGTAGTACCTTGAATAGGCCACGACCACTTCCTGCTATAACATTCTCTTCATCATTCGTCAGTCGTACAATTTGACGTTATATAGAGTGTCCCAGGAGGAAAGGTCAGTATCCTGGGAGGTCATTTTTTTTGTTGCTAGTGGGGTGGAACTAAGTCCCTTGTACTGCGGCCACTTATGGCCTATTGTACCAGCTCCAGATGATAGGTGAGGTGATTTTGGAGCAATTGGTGGAATGAAGATTGGCAGGGGAAACCGAAGTACTCGAAGAAAACCTGCCCCAGCACCTATTTGTCCACCACAAATCCCACTTGACCAGGGCCGGGATCGAACCCGGGCCGCTGCGGTGGAAAGCCAGCGACTAACTATGGCGCGGCCTCTGTGTATATGGATAGTTAGTGATTTTTCGGAGGTAGATTCCGTCTCTATCTTCAGAACACAAAGAACAAGAGCAGAATTAAGGCCACTGGTGAACCACCGGCGCGTCACTGCTTCACTATAAACTTCGCTTCGTATCACAGAGTTGGGTTGAACCCATGTTTACCTGTACAGCCTCCTTACTGCTAGGACAAGGGTTGCAGGCAACTGGGATAGGGGGTGGTGGACAGATTGAGAGAAACTCGAGGGTTAATGTAACAGCGAAGGGTTGAGTGGTTTGGGGGATATTTATCAGGTCAAACCTGAGTTGTCCAGCGTGGGATAGACCCCAGTATGTTCCTTGAATTGGTAGATACAACCACGTTTGCAACCCCTGCGGATGCCGGTCACTGGGCACTCGGCATTCTGTAAACTGTTCTTGTATTTCGGGTGTAGCATGTGGTCTAATAATTGTTTATAAAAGTCAGCTTAGTTATGTTGATTTTATGTGTCGAATGCCAATCAGAATTTTAGCTGTATCAGTTAACATTCTGTGTGAAAAGTGATGGACAATTGTTTCATCAGAGAAGAAGCGCCTATCACAACGGGTTCAGTATATGCACGAGGCGACTTCAACACTTTCACCCCTCTGACTTCAACATTTCATCAGGCTGCAATAACCTGTAAGTGCTGATTTCATTCTGCTTAGTGCCTTGAACATTACTATTTTTGTGGAATATAAGTACATCCTTTTGTACGACTTTGAATATCGCTTTCATGAGCTAGAATACATAACATCGATTGATAGGTAAAGGATAAGGTAAAGTTGTCTCTGTGCTTAATTAATTAAGCACTGCGCCATGAATACATATGGGGGAGTGGAGGTGTGGCTCCACTTTTCCTGTGCTTGACACTAGATGCAGGCGAGTGGTCAACTTCACGTCCCTGCCGCTTTACCCCTGGGGTAGGAACCTCCGGTACCCTTTGAATAGGAGGCTGGGTGGGTCCCAGAGTCCATCTGGACGCTGTGGAGAAGAGAAAAATCTTGCACTGCCGGGAATCGAAGCCGAGCCATCCAGCCCGTAACCCGTCGCTATAACGAACTATCCCGACGCCTCGAGTAGTAGAACGGTAGATGAATAATGAATATGAAAGCATTTCGAATTACGCAGTTGTGAGCTCATAGCTACTCTATAGATATTTGTCAGGAGGGAGTTGGGAAAATCACGGAAGAGCTCAGTCAGGGTAATCGGTGTTCCGGCCAAGACTCGAAACCGCATTTCCGTAATACAAGTTTATAGTGTGACCGCTACCCAACGTCTTTCAACTCAGATCAATTTTAATATTATTATCCGGTGCAGCATTCATCTCATGCGAAGTCCTAGCAACCAGACGAAAACACAGGAACGAAGACCACTCAACGACGGAAGAATATTGTACACAGCGACTAGAAGATTAGTGTATAACGGTAAATACGTTTTCAATGTTTCATTTGCCTTGCATCTCCCCCCTCCCAAAAGAGCTTACATGGCCTTCAACTCTTCGCTTGTGTCAGATTCAGTCTTTTTGATTCCATTCTTTTTGATGTTTTAAAAGGTCTTTCAGTGTTCGCTTTCTTTCTTACAAGATCTTTTGTCCAGGAAGGAATACGAGAAGATAAGAAAGGGTGGAGGGGTGAGAGACGCGGAGGGAACACAGAAGGAGATTAAGGGATGAGCGAGCAAACAGAACGCGTTATTGATTACGGACAGAAAGAATAAATGAGAATTCGGAGTCTTATTCTCTCAGACATATCTGCTTCTCGTTGCTTTAATGTTGTCAACCTAATTCGTCGAGCCTAGAATTTGCAAGTGGCATTGCACAAACTTTGCTCATTAATTAAGTACTTACAGCAGGTCTCCGTACAGGACTCTTCCTGGTGATAAGGAGCGACCACACCGCCATCTGTCGATTATTTTGAATATGTGGGAACCTCGACGTCTCACAAACCTATTGGCCTCCACGGCCTCCTACAGGGTTAGCTTTACGTTTCTTTATCTTACCTGTCCAGTAGTGAAGCTCATCTCTAAGGTAAGAAAATTGAAATGTAAAACTATAGTCCAGTTCTGAGTATCGCCTGTCTAAAATATCTTATACTACGAATAACATCCAAAAATGCTGTAAATCTATATGAGATTTAAGATTTTGATGGTGGTGATTGTGAAGAGTCTGTATTTGGGATGTAACACAGTGCAGTCCAAAAGAAATTGAAAGACGTTTCGGAGGAACGTACTGCCCTCATCTCTAGGGACGAGGAAATAACAGAGCGTGCGGCTCCCATGCTGACTTCAGTTTTTTTACTCTGATAACAGAGGCGAGAGATTCCTATGAAATGTCAATAAACTTCTACCAGATTATACGATGTCATACTGTAGAATACAATATTGTTCTTCGTAATATTAGGCATTTAATTACAGAATTTCTAGGAAGTGGAATCCTTGTTATCACCGGAAATTATAAGAATTAGTAACAGGCCCCTAATTTAGACATCATCTTATCGGTTTGTTCATTACAGTCCCGCCTTTGGCGACATTACACTGCAAGTTGTGTTCGAATTTTCGTCCACTCTGAACATAATTGAAGGAGAAATTATTTCATTTATGCTCTGATCTTTTGTCTACCTGCACGATCGCATTTTAAGGCGTTTATTTGACATTGGTCATTGCTAATTTCGTCCTTCCGTCCGTCGTGATGACTTCTTCATATGATCGTAATTGGAAGTCTCGTGGACAAAAGCAGCCAATTTTGGCTTGCTGGCACTCTGTAATTAGAAGCCACGTCACTGCGCCGACAGCAAGAAACCCAGCATCACGCAGGTCTAAAGCACAACCAATCATTAGAAATCTATAAAACACACAGCACTCGTAATCTAATGAGTCGACTGCCCTTTCTATGCGCATACAGTACAACTAATTTAGCGAGTCAGCTGATGTCACTATGCGCATACAGTCCAACTAATGTAGCGAGTCAGCTGAACTCACTATGCGCATAGAGTACAACTAGTGTAGCGAGTCAGCTGATGTCACTATGCGCATACAGTACAACTAATGTAGCGAGTCAGCTGAACTCACTATGCGCATAGAGTACAACTAGTGTAGCGAGTCAGCTGATGTCACTATGCGCATACAGTCCAACTAATGTAGCGAGTCAGCTGAACTCACTATGCGCATAGAGTACAACTAGTGTAGCGAGTCAGCTGATGTCACTATGCGCATACAGTACAACTAATGTAGCGAGTCAGCTGAACTCACTATGCGCATAGAGTACAACTAGTGTAGCGAGTCAGCTGATGTCACTATGCGCATACAGTCCAACTAATGTAGCGAGTCAGCTGAACTCACTATGCGCATAGAGTACAACTAGTGTAGCGAGTCAGCTGATGTCACTATGCGCATACAGTACAACTAATGTAGCGAGTCAGCTGAACTCACTATGCGCATAGAGTACAACTAGTGTAGCGAGTCAGCTGATGTCACTATGCGCATACAGTCCAACTAATGTAGCGAGTCAGCTGAACTCACTATGCGCATAGAGTACAACTAGTGTAGCGAGTCAGCTGATGTCACTATGCGCATACAGTACAACTAATGTAGCGAGTCAGCTGAACTAACTATGCGCATAGAGTGCAACTAGTATAGCGAGTCAGCTGATCTCACTATGCGCATACAGTACAACTAATTTAGCGAGTCAACTGATCTCACTATGCGCATACAGTACAACTAATTTAGCGAGTCAACTGATCTCACTATGCGCATACAGTACAACAAATGTAGCGAGTCAGCTGATCTCACTATGCGCATACAGTACAATCATAATTTAATGTATTTTTCTCAGCATGCGCAGTGGATCTACTTTTCTCGATAAGATCAGCACAGATTCACCTAGAGACGTTACACGACTTTAAGGAGCATATTGTCACGTGATTGAGCGACGACAAACGGGGTTTGGATTGACAACTGGACTTATTGCACTCATGCAGCTCGCGACTACACTTCACAGATCACTATTGCATGCAGAGTCCTCAGTCACGTTGGCTGCTAGCTCTTTCCAACGGCGGACGTTCCTCTGCTTCTGGGCTTATGTCCTCGCAAGGTGGCGACCATCTCACGCTAACTTCATTCTCTGACCAATGGTTCAGCTGCTAGCTCCCGGCTGGACTGACTTCCAGCTGCCAATCTCTACCTTCAGCTCTCAGTTCTCTATTCGGTTCGTAGCCAGAATTGCTTTAAGACTGGAGGTTTGCCGGCAATCAGTTCATCTTGGCTACAAGTCCCTTGAGACTCATGACCAGTAAATTTATTTTCCAACTGAATACTTGCGGTTGTAGTCCCTATGTAACATCCTCTCTGACGAGAAGATGGGTCTGTCGTTTACAATTCCTGCTGATCCTCGCCAGCGCAATCATTCTTAGTTTCGAGTCCCGTTGGATTCATGACCACATTTTACTGTCTCAGATTGGAGACTCCACTAACCTGAAGGGCCAGGTCTCGTATTTATATCCCCCCAGAACAGGGTGGTCAGGTTGTATCTCCAGGCACTGGATTCCCTTTTTGTTACCTCCTACGACTCACAGGGCTACGGTGGAGGTATTCGATCCCTCCTCCACAAGCACCAACCTAATGCCAGATTGATTCCTTACATAGCCTCGGAACGTACCTCATAGAAAACACCACTTCCAACAGTTCCTCCATGGTTGCGTGAGCACGTTGCTTAGCGATGACTATGATATTGTTGAGTGCCCGCACAGCAATTGCCTACCAATGGCTGTTTCTTTTGGCTCCACAATTCCTGCTTTGAGCATATTAACGGCGGAGTTGTGCAACGCTAATATAGTCCATCTGCACTAACAAAGAAGGTAGATCATAACTTGTGGGCAACCTTACAGAAGAAATGTATTGGCTAAATGTGTTTGAACTTCCCACTGGCGTCAGAGCACCGGAAGGATATTGGAAACAGAATCTAATAACTTCCTAATGATGACGTAAGTGTATAAGTCACCAACCGGCGAAGAAGCTGGACACAAACTAGAGACAGCCTTATAGTTCCCCGATTCTCCCTGATTCTCTCTTCATTCCGCACTCACATCTCCTTGTTCTTCTCCTGTGTTTAACTAATTAAACAGCACTCCTTGAAGATGTATGCGGGAGTGGAGGTATAGCTCCACCATTTCTGAGCTCGACGGAACATGGAGGTAAGTGACGAGTTTTACACCCCGGGGAAAGGACTATCGGTACGCACCGGATAAGATGTTGGGTGGGCCCCAGATCCGGTATGGGCACTGGAGAAGGAAAGAAGTCTTTGCCCCCGCTGAAAATCGAAACTGGATTCCCTGTTTGTCCTGCCCTTGGCCTAATTGCTGTATAACATAACTGACTTCAGTAATGCGGAAGTAGCTCGCACCTAAGACAGAGGATCTCCCTTGAGATTTGAGAGAAATACATAATAAGGAGTCTAGTAATTCAGACTCTTTACCAAATACCTCGTATTACAAGAAAACCTGCTTGGCATGTAGAACTCACGGAAGAGACACGGAATACACAAAGAATTTTATCATGAAAAATTGAATGGAAGAAACATCTTGGCAAAACCTAGGCGTAGGTGGGAGACTGATGTTTAGGTGCGGGCTGGATTCATCTGGCTCAGGAAGGCAAATGAAAGGTAAAGATATCCTGTAACAAGACATGGAGGCTTATAGGGTTATGAGACGTCAAGGCTCACACGTTTTCTGGACAATCGGCTAACATATTGCAGTGAGGTCAGCCTTACTCGCCGGCCACCTTTTTTTTCCCCAGGAAGATTCCTGGCACTCATTTCTGTTAGAGGCTCCGTCGGCCATAGGGCCATAATGCGAGTTAATTATAGCATGTTGCCATTCTGAAGTGAGGTGAGCTCAAGTTGTGGGTGTTATTAAGAACTTCAGTAACGTACATGTATTCAAGTCTTTCCGGACAGTCTGTTCTGAATGCACAATGGGAACTATGTTTACCCATTTTTTGGCATTCAGATCCTGTATTTATAGGTTTAATATGATTCACAGTTTAAAAATACAATTATTTCCCCTAAACATCATAACGAATTTCTCTTTCTAATAGAGATGCAGTGTTTCCTGTGAGGTCCAAACTGACTGTATAAATATTAGACACATTGAAATGAAATCAAGGCTAGCACCAATGCTTCATACATTTCCACTGACAATTGCGTCTGGACTGCCTCTCTGAATTTCAACTCTGAAAGGATTAGTATCTCAACTACTTGGTAAAAAAACGGATTTAAATATTTGTCTTTTCCAGTCGTTCATAAAGATATTCAGAGATACTTAAGGCAAAGAACAGAAGTTTGGGACAGTGGAAGGAAATTTGTGTATCCGGGTTGAACCGAAACATAAAAATATCTGGAACGTTTTTCGTACTGAAGAAGAGGAACCTGATGTTTTGTGGTGATGTGGAGAACGCGCGGCACGAGACATATCTTCATTAACTTAGTTTCCTAGCTCGGGGACATCTCACAGTGTGGCGACTCCCAAGCGAATTTCATGTCAGAGTCGACTTCGTGTCATAAATTGAATTACTGACCACACATTCGGGGTAGAGACAACACCGTACACCCGCCCCCACAGAACAGTGTAAAGAAACAACGCGACTTCTTACCTAAACTGACTGACTCACGATCGTTCATTGGTTGATTATATTAGTAGCGATTCCCTTGTTGGTTGGTTGTGTTGATCGTAATCCAATCAGTGGACGACGTGAGATATTTTCTCTCCTGTGTGTTTCTCGGAACCTACAAATATTTCCTGTGCATGAAAGAACAAAACGCCTGAAGTGTCATGCCGAAAAATTACAGGAAGGATCATGCCATGTAATAAAGTATACGTAACTTTTAACGGGTTTCTTACTCGTCTAACTTAAATCCAATAAATTATTTTAAGGTAAAGTTGTCCCTGTGCTTAACTAATTAAGCACTACGCCATGAAGGCGTATGGGGGAGTGAATATATAGATCAAGATTTCTTGACTTCGGCACTAGTTGGAGGTGAGTGGTCAGTTTCATGCCCCGGGCGCTATATTCTCGGTGAAAGAGCCCCAGGTACCCATTGGAGAGGAGGCTGGGTGAGCCCCAGAGCCGGTCTGAAGTGGAGAAGAGAAAATACTTGGTCCTACAGGGACTCGAACTGCGACCTCTAGGTCGTCCAGGCCGTAGCCAGTCTGTATACAGATTACGCTATCCCAGCTCATAACAAATTCATTAATTATGCGTAAACGTGATTACTGAGTAGTACAACTACAACCCCTATTAATCTCTTACTTAACGACGCTCTTTGCGCTTAACCTCTAGAATAGCTCTGAGCCCGCCCGGACCACCTACGCGCAGAACCGAGGTTAAGATTGTGGAGCTGTACCTCCACTCCCCCTTACGTGTTCGTAACGTGATGATTAATTAAGCATAGGGGTAACTTCACACTTATCATCAGTAACTCAGACTGTATGACATTGAAGGATAGAAAGATTAGTACACGTAAATAGTGAATAAAAACGAAGTTGAAGGGAGTGTTTGTGGGCTGATTTGGGTTACTAACCCGGTTCCCCCGAGGGACTAAGAGAAGTCACGAATAAGCTCTATGAGGATAACAAGTTTCTGTGTCGAGATCTGAACCCCGTGGCATAGAGGTTTCGAAGCAGGAATGCTACCAACTTGACGTAAGTTTCCCACTAATCTCGACCATGTTGCCCATACTGAAAAAGACTGTGATGAAAATGACATTGGCCGTGTATGCTTGAAGTTTTTCGTGGTTTTATTCATTTCCGCCATGCAAATTTCATGATCGTACCACGATTAAGCTATGACCGCTTCCTTTCAAATCCTTTAAAATTCATCATTCATTTATAATTATACAATTCGACGCTATATAGCTTAGTTACTGAGGGCGTTCTGAAGAAGTCCACAAAAAGAATATTTCCTCTCATTCCAGAAGCATAATCTTCAAATTCGTGCGCAGTTTGGAACCTTGTTCCTTATTTCGATTTACGAAGCAGCCGTCTATGAGGATTCTGATTAGATGATGTGTTCCTGGAGGGGCACATTCTGTTCATACCTAAGGGTTAGAGAGATGCTTGTTGGCTGTAGTGGAAGGGGGGGTGGGGGTCACATGAAATAAAGGAGAAGCAAACCATCCCTTCACAGAGGTCACTACCAGCTGTGTGGCATTTGTCAGCAGAAAAGCACTAAACCCTCACTTCCACCCCGAACATAACCTTAAATCCAGTCCTTAATGAAGCCGCATCTTCTACCGTATGACGCGAGTCCTGAAGATAAACGTTTCTCGTGATTCAAGTGGCCTCTATATCGTCTGCACGGTGCACAACAAGTATGTACACTCCCAGGATATATATCTCGACACTGCTTAAAACTACAGGTCTTAAATCAGTAAAGCAGTGTTTCTGAAAGCTCTCGCAGTGCATCTGCTGGTCAAGAAACTGTGATAATAGGAGAGGGTATTAACCCTATGAAACTTGATAGAGACAGCGTGAATTGCTTGTAGTCTAGCTGAAATTGCCATGAGGTATTAATGCTGGGTCTAACATGAGTTGCTTCTTCTATTTCTTACTCTAAAAGTAGATACGAATATTGCTACCTGTTCGTTATTTTGTCATCATTCCTATGTTTATAGGTTGAAAAGTACAAATTCTGTCTTATGTTAATTTAGGTTCTTTATTTATTATTCTTCTTTTCCTTTTTCTTTCACCCAATTTCATTTTTCATACCCTCAGCTTTTTTCTCTCTCTCTGCTTTGGTATAAACGCGACGTTCGCCTAATAAATATTCAGTTCGTACCTCACAGGAAACACTCTATCTCCGTAACTACCGACCTGTTAATGGTATTTAGAGAAATAATAGCTGTTTATTCTGAGCGTCATAAAAAGCTCATAAACACTCTCTGTGAGTAAAACGCAAAACCTTTTAATGTTTAGCGTGGTACATACTGCAAGGCTTTAGTTTCTTCGTAACGCATTCAGAAAGAACTGCACTGCTGGAACACTGAAGTTATAATTTTCGGAAACTATATACATTAGTACGTGACTAATGTATGAATATGAATTTCGGCACTTCCTGCTTTCATATGTATACAAGACAGTGGACAGACTGACACAGAAAGAGTAGGAATTCAGTTAAATTCCTTCTGAATTTTCTTAATAAGTATAATCGCTGATGTTCTTCTGTCGGATGGAAAAGTTCTTCTTTCATAAAACTTTTCGTTTGGGTTGTGAAGGCGTGGAATCTGGTAGAACAGACATGTCAGAGAAACTTTCTGCTTTCATCATCAGGATCGACAGTAATACATATAGTCATCGCTAAAGGAACTTTCATCCCGCTTAGCTGTTTGTGCTGTTATTTCCAGTGATAAATTATCAACATCTTGGGGCTTAATACTCGTATATTGTCTTGTGATTGAGTGGCTATACAAGTAGATGGGATTTAGACCGGTAATCGAATATATGGAACTCGTAGTTAACAAGAAAGGACTATGCTCTCACTGTTCTACACACTTCACAAATCACTATATGACACACAAGCTCTTCTCAATCTTCACTAGCCGTTGCTTGGTAGCGGCTTTCAAGAGCAGACGTTCTCCATCCTCTGGGTCCCCGAACTGTCCCTGACCTCAGCTACCAGCTTCTCACAGCAACAGTTTACGACAACTGAACACCAGCGATTGTCTAACTCCAGCCCCTAACTTGTCCTTCTCATAATATCTCGGCACGGGCCTAACAGAAAACGCCATTCCTCTTTTGCTGTGCAGTTGTTGCATTCATGTCTGTCTGGGTGCCCACATGATCGCTACTCAGTCACTGCATAGCAATGGCCGCTGTTTGCAGAGCTGTTACTTAGTAACGGCTGTTGAGTAGTTGCTTACTTCTTGGTCTTTACCTATCAACAGGTTTACATGCCACAGTATGATTCTCTCCATCTCTTTCTTTGTTTTGCCACGAATCTTTTACTTTTTAAGTCGTAACTTGTTTCGGAGTGCGGGTTCCGTCCATTCTTTGGATATGGTCCTTCTTTTTCTGTTTCCTTCAGTTTTCTTTTTGGTTCAATGAGAAAATTTCGAGTTCTGCCCTTATAACCCCATTTCTTATCTCATTTTAGCACAACATTTCGTCCCATCCCAGCGCTCTCATATTCTCGCTCCGCCCCTAGCCATCGCTGCTCAAGTAACATCACTACTGCCATTCATTTATTCATCAGTAATCTGTCAGACGACAGGTCCACAGTCTCTTCCAAAATAATTCCTCCACTTAATGCGATCTAGAGCTTTCTCCTTCAAATGAGAATATCCTCTTCTGTCCCCAAGGTCATCCAGCATCTTCTTACATCTTCTTCCTCGTCTTCTGGTCACTTCTATCCGCCCCTGTATCTCTCCTTCACTAACTTCTTTTAGAAGGCAGTTACTGCGTAAGATATGACCATTCAAATTAGCCTTCCGTTTTCTAGCATTGAAAAATAGCATTTTCCTTCCTGATTAAAAATATATTTCAAGGATTTAAATTAGAACGTTTTTGACTTGTATATTCCTGGCTTCAAAGTGCGCATTCACAGCTGGACAGGCCACCACATCGGGCCGTGGGGATGAATGGGAGACTTGAAAAGGCTGTTTATATGTTTGTGTGTTTGTCGCAATGTACCCTGCACACGTGCGTTATCCGCTGCTCACAAGGGAGAGCATGATATCACAGGAAAAGCAGAAACGGTTCAAGTCTCGGCACAAGGCCTTCTGTGTAGCCTGCAGTAAGCTTTGGAGGTACCATTGTCACTAGGACGTTTCGGATTACCATAGCAACACGTTACATGAACGTAAGTTATGTAGATGACGAACGAGAGAGTAATCTTTTGTTTCAGAGTATTGTGTCTGTTCTGTATTTGTAATGTTGTGACATGACACGTGAAAGCCAAAGTGTTTCATTGCTAGACAACGGTTCGCCACGGAATTAACATACGTTCCTGCGGCAACGAATAGACGCGGAATAGTCCATTGATCGACAACGGTTTGGTAAGCACGTTCCCGCTGCAAGGAATATAGGCAACAACAGACGAACTGTTCGAGATGGTTCGCCCCAAAGTCACAAAAGGAGAGTACAGTTCATTTCAGGAGAGTTCGATTATTCGGCAGCCTTGAAAGCGTTCAGTGTTCAGCTGTGGAATGCTAACCAGCGGACAACGGAAGCTGAAGAAGTGACAGTTTCATAAATCAGAACCAAGTCAGTCACGGAGAAGAGAAGACACTCGTAGTCCGACAGGAATGGAGCGAGTCTTAGTCAGCCATTGATTGTGAGCTGTTATAATTTATTGTAATGGTAAATAAGTGTCAATAAACATAATCCTCCAACCCACAGCCCATTGTTACTAGTCACGCAAACCTCTCATACGTGACAACACGTTCATGTGCATATATGAATTGTAGTATACTACATAAAGGTTGCGGTTTTATAATTGAATATTTATGGTTATCATTCCTGGGAGATGGCATTAAACGTCGGCCTCGACGCATCATTCGGTAATATTTGAAAGGACTCACAAACCGTACTTTACACAGATAGGATGAAGAAATGAGAAAAATGATTAAAAAGTACTGTACATGAGGGACACAAATATTAGCCTCTCTTGCTTGCACATGTGTCGGTCTAGCACTTACCGTTACGACTGATCGGCTACTTTGTGTAGTTTGGATAGATAACAATGAGTTATGTAGAGGTCTCTCAGGACATAACACTCTCGTTGTTCAACTTTTTGTGTGACGTGTGACCAACAAGCTGTCCACTGCGCCTTTGCACGTCCCCAAACAAATGCTATTACCCTCTTCTGTTCCATTTCACACCCAAATCCACCCCTATGTGACAATAATGTGTTACATGGCCAGAAACTGGCAGTTTTCTGTCCCTTGGGGGAGCGAGAAAAGATCAGAGCTGGACATGGCACAACTGTGATTTCTTTTGGGGAGGGGGGGGGCGTTAGAAAATTTCTTTGCAATTTTACGTTAAAATAGTTTAAAGCTATTTTTATTTCGTCCCAGACTATTCACTACGCAAGAATAAACAAAAAAGGGTAAAGTTATTTCTGTAACAGGCCGTGGAGACCCATAGGGTTGTGAGACGTCGAGGCTCCCACATTTTCTAGACAATCGGCTCACAGATGACGGTGAGGTCATCAGCCTTACGCGCCGGCCGACCGCCCCCTTGTCCCCAAGAACAGCAACCAGATAGGCTCTGAAGCCCGAGCAGATTCCTATCCAGTGGTTGCAGGGGAACATTTCCGCGGGGTGAACCGAGCGGGGAATGGAGCTGACCCCAGATATCCATGTAGTACCGAAGTTGAATACGTAGATCAATCCGCCATTCCCCGTGAGCTCAACAGTGTAATGAATTACTTTATGTAAAATATTGTGTGTGGATGGGGAATGATGTTTTACACCTGTTTTTATGTTCAAACTTTGGTTTAGCAATTATCATACGACACGACTTGTTACTACAGCTCTGTCTGTTGACAATTTTCGCTTTCGTAATGGAAGATAAATATAATTTATGGTCGTGAATCTTTATGACGTTATGACGCACTAAGTATTGAAATTAACACTTTCGTTATCAGCTAATATATTTTCATGTCAGTCTTTCGCTCTGAATGTTGTGTGCGTGTCTTGCAGACCACACACCTGACAGACATCACCCTGTAGATCTCTCGTAACTGCTCATGTTGTAACCGAGATAGATGTACATGGCTGACGTTAACCACATATTGTGTTCTGCGTTATGACGCCATGTGGTATGGTATCTTGGTCTGATGCCCTGAAGATGGAAGGAATATGTTCCGATGAAACGTTAGCACCATCCTACAAAATTACATGGAGTCAGTATGATTAGGTTTCTGTCTTACAGCGTTAACTATGAATAGTAATATCTTCTGGTGTGTGACGCCGTGTGATCTGGTAGAAGATCACCGATGTTTCGCTCTGCTTGAATCCTCTTTCATCATAGTTTCTTGCTTGATTTTCTCTTCGACTGCGAAGATATTAGCGTACGTTCCTCTGAAATGTGAGCGAATTTCTACCTGACTACACGGCGTCATATCTCAGAAAGTATTCCTGAGCATTGAGCCTTGTCTTTAGGTTTTCACTTCTAGAGTTGAATGTATGATTCATCTTTTAGGAATACGCGTATTCCAACGTTTCGACAAGCATTGCAATTGACATCTTTAGGAATGTTGTCTCTCGGGGAGGGTTGGATGCTGTTATTGGGCTGTGTAGTCGAAGTTGAAACCGTGATCGGACGAATTATATATACACATATGCATATATTTTGGGCGAAACAGAATAGTGAACATTTATGTTTCATGTAAGATTTGAGGCTTTCACGGCGGTGACTATGAAGAAAGCAGTCTTCTGGGATTTGGCACCGTGTATATGTGGTGTTAACCGACGTTTCGGAGGAACGTATCTTCTACCATGAAGATGGAGGCGATACGTTCCTCCGAAAGGTCGGTTAACACCACATATACACGGTGCTAAATCCCAGAAGACTGCTTTCTTCATTTATGTTTCAGTTGTTATGTACATATCGATGCAAACGGTACACCCTCAGGTCAAATACTGCATCAGTTTCTTTGAGTTGATACACAATTCTTTGTCTCGATTTCTCCTGTTCCTCTGGCAAACAATTCTATCCGGTAACATACTCAGACGAGAATAATACGCGGCCTACCCCCTCTCCATTACGTATCTTCCAATCGGAGCAGATGAAATTGCCTGCTTCCTGTGTGGTCTGGTTTAGAACACTCTTCCTTCTGATTGTCTCTCAATATTGGAACACTGCAGGGCAATACGGAGGCAATAGAGTGTTGTATTGGTTTGTTGATGGTGTGATAGCCTTCACACAACACCCCCCTCACCCTCCTCTGACCTCAGAACCTCCCCGTCCGGCAACATATCCGGTCCAGCACCCCCTTGTTCCTCTCTCACATTCCTGAGTCTCCAAAGCCTCATCCCCTAAGTGTACTATAGTGTTTGGAAGTTGATATTGCCTGTCTAAAGTATCTTCGAGGGAACGTCTTGTGTACGCTACCTTACGGAAGAAAAATGCTGTGTGTTTTTGGTGGTTTTGGTTACGGTATCAAGTAAAGGTAAAATGTAAAACTATCCTTGTGACAGGCCGTGGAGGCCCGTAGGGTTGTGAGGCGTCGAGGCTCCCACATTTTGTAGACAGTCGGCTCACAGATGGCTTTGAGGTTGTGAGGCTTAAGCGCCGTCCGCCCTTTACCCGCAGTAAGATTCTTGGTACTCATTTCTTTTAGATGCTGAGTCGACCCCAGAGCCCATAGTGCGGCTGGAAGGATTAGGTAAATTGAAACAATCCGATTACCTCATCGAGAATCAACCCGCGACCTTCCGGCTTGTAGCATAGTGCCTCGACCAACTACGCTACCGCGTGCCCCCCAGCACGTAAAAGTAAAAACGTAAAGTTGTGTCTGTGCTGAACTAATTAAGCACTACGCTATGAAGACGTATGGGGGAGTGGATGTATAAATGCAAGTATTCTTGACCTCGGCACTAGTTCGAGGTGAGTTATCAGCTTCAGGTTCCGACCGCTTTACCTTCGGGGAAAGAGCCCCATGTACGCATTGGATAGGAGGTTGGGTAGGTCCCTCAACCGGTCTGAACGACGTGGAGAAGAGGAAAATCTTTCCCCTACCGGCGCTCAAACTCCGACCCCTTGGCCTTCCAGCCCTGATCAGTCGCTATAACGACTGCGCTATCCCAGCTCCCACCATGGTATGTCGAAAATACAATTTTCAGCAAGCTTCTTTCTTCGGCCTTGAAGATGGAGGCAGCGTGGACCGTTGAAACATCAGGAAAATCGACCATATCTACTCTGTGTAACAACCCATGAATTGTATCAAATCCAGTAAATTTCCAGTGATGACGGTGGCCGCGTGAGCCTCAGTGGATATGGGCTCTGTGGACGCCAAGAAGAAGGGAATCGAACTCAGATTCCTAGCCGTTCAGTCCTAGTCGAGTCTTTTTGGCTACTGAGCTATCCCGGTTCCTAAAATATGGATGGAAGGATGATATTGAAATGTATTTTAAACATTTGAAGAGAGAAAGAAGGGGAAGAGAAGAAAGGTCGGGGGGATAGTGAGAGACGCTACTTTGGGGCGGGGGGGGACAGTAAACCATATCTCCGGGTTTGAAGGTTCCCAGGCAGTGTCCGCTGGTCCTTGTGATGGAGGTAATGTATAAGATTGGAATTTTTTATGATGTTGGAAGGTCTGCATTAGGGCGAAATTTTATTTGACTTTTGGAGGGCTGCATGTGAAGGATGCAGTGAGATGTGGAATTTGGATACCAAATCAGCATTTGCTCTACGACCGAAGAAAGCCACGGGAAAACTTGATCGATTTGGCCGGTCGCAGGACCTTCCGGATGCAAACTGACTGCTGGCCAGCAGTTCGGCATTAAATACGCGAACCCTAACGTTTTTTTTATCGCTTAGTGGCGTGGGACTAAGTCCCTTGTACTGCGGCCACTTCTGGTCTATTGTACCAGCCCTAGACGATAGGTGAGGGTGATTGTGGAGCAATTGGTGGAATGAAGTTTGGCAGGGGAAACCGAAGTACTCTGAGAAAACCTGCCCCAGCGCCATTTTGTCCACCACAATTCCCACTTAATCAGACCCGGGATCGAACCCGGGCCGCCGCTGTGCGAAGCCAGCGACTAACCGCTTGAGCTATGGCGCGGCCTGAACCCTAACGTTAGTCCCTATCTGTGCTGTTGCTTTCTTTGGGTAAGAGAAGTTTACATATTTCTTCTTACAGTTGTTTCTTTGTATTTCCATACTTAGGATGAGCACTAAACAGTTGTGTACAATATTTGCGAAGAGAATACATACATACATACATATGTTTATGATTATTTGATTATTAGTGAATGTTAGGTGGGTCCCTGTCACCACGGCATGGCGCATCCTCAGGTTGCGGATGGGGGAGACGCCCTCCAGTTTTGGAGGGATGCTGTGAATATATTGAATAAGCAGTCGCGGACAGTCGACAAGGGGTGGCCCTCCAGCTTGGGGGTTGGGCGTGGGGCTAATAACGCCGCACCGTAAAAAATAAGTATGTTACGAAAATGAACACAAAGCCTCTGACCTGGACGAATTCCTTGGATAAACGACCCAAGCCACAGGGACCAGTGGAGGGCTCTTGTGAACACCTTAATGAACTTTCGGGTTCCATAAAATGCTGTGAAATTCTTGAGTAGCTGCAGAATTGGCGGCTCCTCCAGAAGGGCTCAGCTCCATGGGTAAGTAAGTAAGTAAATTTGAATATCAATTTCTTTCTAAGTATAGGATTTCTTGTAAGATTTAAGATTTTCACGGCGGTGAGTATGAAGAATGCCGTCTTTTTGGATGTGGCGCAGGAACGTCGGTTTACATAATATCTATACGGCGCCACATCCCAGAAGACGACATTCTTCAGAAGATGTACTTATAGTTCGTACCTCGCAGGAAACACATTACGTCTCCGCTACAGAGACAAACCGGATGAAGCTGTTTAAGGAAATAATCGCTGTTGTACTTTCAGAGCCACTCGAAACACAAATGTACTGTCCTGACAGAATGCAGTTTTAGTGTGTTAAAGCTGGTGGTACATATAGTAACCACTGGAATTTAAAGGTTTGTAGAATTAGAACATGACGTTCCTAACTGAACGGTGTGACAGGCAGTCACGAAATTCCTGGTTCCATAAAAGTTTTGCGATACAGTGACCATCTTAATGACTATCAGCTTCTCAAGTACAGCAGTTCTGTTTGATGGTGGAGTCATGTTTTATTTCGAACAAGTTGTTGGGTCATTCCTTAGCACTGATAAAGTCAAGACATTTTCCTTGTCTGCTGTCTGGTTGTTTGAGGGTAACTCACCCCCATCAAGTGGCGACTTCCCCTTAGCTGAGATTAATGGTGGCAGAATGAAGAGAGTTGTGCCCTCTGGATTGTTTCCTGATTGGGCTTAGCAAACGGTCCCGTATAATTCCTACTGTCTCTTCTCTTGTCTTAGGATCGATTTCGAGAAGCAGTTTCGTGTATTTACTGCAGCGTTCAATCTACAGTTCTGATGAATTACACTGAATGTTCTTAGGGCGGCCCACATTTCTGCGAAGTATGGTATACACACTCATTAGTCTTCTTTTGACCGAGTTATGCCCTTAGAGCATAGTGGTATCAATGTTTACCACATGCATTATCATTAAAGTTTGTCCACACATTGTGTTTAGGTTTTGCATATGATTCTCAAAATAAACAGCGATTTCCCCAAGCTCAAACTTGCCTATGACCCCTTTAATGGAAACATTGTTCTCCGTTGTGCTGACTGAATTTTAAAGAATTATTTACATGAAACTAATTCTTTAAATGGCTGACAACAGTGACGGGCTTCTACTATATAAATATTGCATTCGTCACACAAAAACATATCCGTTAACTGACGAGCCTCCTATAACAATTGTTAAAGTGCAAAATACTTTTTATCAAAATTAACCCAACATGCACACGAGGAAGGGCACAGAATGTGCTGGAAAGAAGCGAGGGTCTTGCAGATTGAGCCCAACACCACATACAGGAAATACAAGGATCCGTCACATGTCTTGATATACAGTCCGATCAGTCAAAACAGCGTGGACATCTCTCCCATCTGGACTCCCGTTATCGCAACAGAAGTTAGAAAAGTACAACTCCGCCCAGTGTAGATTGAGTGGGAAAATTGTGTTTTTACGTTTGTGCCACACAGAGAATTTCTCTCTTTATTGATGACTTCTATTCAGATGGTACTATTATTTTAACAACAATAACCGAGAAATAGTACATGGGCATAGTTGCTAGGCCTCATGTGTGCGGAGTCTTTTTAATGTTTTTAATATCTGTCTTAACTCTCGCAGTTTTATTGTGCTGTGCTTGGTTTATATATCCTATTTTATATTGATGCTAGTGTCCGGACGACAGGGACTAGCTCTATCGATTGGGCCCAACTGAGCAAGTTCCACTTGAAGACAGATACAGAATCCAGTCGTCGAAACGTTTTATGTTTTAAATAAAAAACATGACGATGAATAACTTTCAGAAACAATAATTGTACTTTTTATTTTTTTGACTGTGGAATACACCTTCGCATATATTACCCACTTCAGTACACTTTCAGTACACAGCACACAGGAACACATCAAACCATAAGCCATACAACCTCAAGCTGACGTCTCCCATCTTCGGGATGAATTAACAAGGAGGAGTTCAGCATTTATATCAAATATTTTAACATTTTAGCGTTTTAACTTAAAAAAATAGGTTCGGATGAAAAGTGAGAATTGAGAGTGTACTCAACTATCTTAGCATGTTTTGTGCTTTTACACGTCAACATATCGTAGCAACGTCCACACGACAAACATAATTGTGAAAATCAGAAACAGCGACAGTGTTTCCATAATTATAGCAAGTGCCTCTGATGGTGGTTGTGTCAAACCGAAACATGTAAGGCAGAAATAATAATAAAAAGTGACCTACAAATTGTTACACTCGACGGACTTTCTATTAACTTTACCCACTTCACTTTCATGCATGTAATGTTGCCTAGTCTCTTAACATATAGCACACAGTACTGTGACAAAGATAGGGACCGGAGACGCGAGAGTGTTTCCCTAACATGGGGACGAAACGTGGCTGTCCCCCGATCCCCTAGTAAACAAGCATTCAGACGGGAGGGCGGTTGTTGGTTGGTTTGGAAGATGCAGGGGTAAAGTGGGAGTGAGTATCAATGTAAATAGGTCAGTGGGAGAATACAATATTCATGGAACACGGGATCGGTGGTGTAGGAAAGTTCTGGTGTCAAGACAGCTCAATGTATACTGTATATGTTGATTTCGTCGATCCTGCCTGCACCTGAGGGTTGGTACAGTGCCCCCATACAAACATAACAACGCATACCAAAATACTCCCATATATTACATTTTCATTCCATATAAAATGTAATTTTCCTGTCAGTTTTATATTTCCTATTACGGACTTAATAGAGAACAATGATATACTCCACTTGCTGTGAGAATTGAGGTTAGTGATAGTTAGCTAACGACTTAGGCCGTTACGTCATCATTATAAAGGTTAGACTCACTTCGGTGTTCAAACGCCGGTGGGAAATTCAGGCAGAGTTACGAAGGATGTTTGTTCCGTAAAAACCGAAATTAACGGCCATAGGAATTCCGTTGCGCTGACCACGCGGCACCCTCTATCCGCTAAATTTGGCACTAACTTCGCCGACAAGCGGTGGTCTCTCGGTCGGTATAGTTCGCTTGCGGACTAAAAGACACGGATGTTTCCTACACAAGTTATGACGTACACAGGTTCATAGATGACGTGAACCTAATGAAATTTACTGTAATATTTCCAATATGTACGGTAGCTACGGCTGTTTCAAATGATAAGCAAGTATTGCTGTAGAAGTTTCAGATGCGATTCAAATCCTCGTTCCATTAAACAGGAGCATGCGGTAACGTAGTTGGTTGAGGCACTATGCTACAAGCTTGAAGGTCGCGGGTTCTAATCCCGATTAGATCATTGGATTTTTCAATTGACCTAAACCTTCCAGCCGCACTATGGCCCTCTGGTCGATTTTAGCCTATCAACACTCTGTCATCTGCGTTTTCATGGAAAATGATTGTTTACAAGATCTTCTTGATACTTGTTTTTTTAAATATCTGATGTTATGATATAAATTATTAACTACCGAAATGGGTTACGTAAGGAGTTCGCCAAGGAAATCACGAATGGATGGAGTCAGAAATGAAACAATTGTAACATAGAGGGAGCTGAAGAGAGACATCACAAGGAACAAAACAGGGACAATCAGAATCGAGGACTGCAGAACTGCTAGACAGGTTGCAGCATGGAACGCACAGGGGAAAAATAGACGTGGCAGAGCAGTGAACACATGGAAGGACGGGATGAGGCACTGCAAACAAAGAAGATACCTCAAAGGTGAAGGAAGTTTTGATCCAGAGCTCTGGAGAAAACAAATATATCTTTGGGCTGAGGAAAATTGTGAATTCACAGAAAAAAAAATTCTTTAATATGAATGAAACTATTATAATTGAATTGTGAGTACGCGAAATGGAGCGCACTATTTGAAATATTAATCGTATATTGTATAAGACCAAAATTGAAATTTCAGTTTTGATTTCTACAGTATCACTGTGGGCGTCTGTAGACTGTGATCCACGTGTCTTCTGTTTTGTTCACCTTACGTTATTGGACTGCACATCACTGGAGAAATGGATGCAATTCTTTCTTTATATTAAACTTGGCAACAAATTACGTGGAATATGTAATTGGTGCGTTTGATCCATTACTACTTTGTAAGACTTGAGGCTTTCACGGCGGTGACTATGAAGAAAGCAGTCTTCTGGGATTTGGCACCGTGTATATGTGGTGTTAACCGACGTTTCGGAGGAACGTATCGCCTCCATCTTCAGGGTAGAAGAAAAAGTATAAGAAATCTGCAAGCAGTCTGCTTTTACCGTTCTCACGGTCTTGTCGCTTGCAGATTTCTTATACTTTTTCTTCTACCCTGAAGATGGAGGCGATACGTTCCTCCGAAACGTCGGTTAACACCACATATACACGGTGCCAAATCCCAGAAGACTGCTTTCTTCGTTACTACTTTGATTAATGTGACGGTTAATTTCCTTCAGCTCCGAATCACTTCATCAAAAGTCCTGACAGGTCCGTCAGATTCGTTTGTTATGGCCTATTCTTTTTCCTACGAAAGAAACATGAACAAGAAAGGAGAAGGCATGAATGATTTCCCAAGTTTTTAATACACGTGGTATCTGAATGAAGAGTAATTGATGTTGAATTCCAGACGAATGTACAAAGATGTGTATTTCTGTGTTAAAGCGAATGGCAAAGAGAGGGTAGAAATGGGACGTAAAGAGTGTTGACAGTTGGTTCGAATTTTGGGGGTGAAAGGGTGGCAGAGGATTTGAGAAGGGGTGTGTGATTCGTCAGTTATGCTGTGAAGAACAGAAACCAAGGGAAAGGTTTCTATAAAACTAACCCCCAATCTCACAGAGGATAATTTAAGGGGTTTGTGTCGAGAGTTCGCGAGAGTGGCTTACCCTTATTGGTTGGTCTCTGGTGATCCATATGGCGCATTCAGTTCGGTGATTATGTGGATCATTATTATCACTGAAAATACGAAATTATGTTTGTCATATATGATTATTACTTTCAAATTTTGGGCCACTCGTCGGTTATCCGGATAGGTTTTTCATGGTTTCAGCTCACTCCCACCAGCCAAATTCCAAAATAGTTCCTTAAAATAGACCACGACCGCTTACACCCATATCCCAATTAGTGTTCACCATCATCCAGCCATGCGTTACTGCGTGTATATAGCCAGTGTTTGAACTACAACGATTTTGTTTGTGACTCTACGAACCTGGGGCCCACTCAGCCGCCTATCCAATACGTACCGGGGGCTCTTTCCCCGGGGTAAAAGGGCCGTGGCGTGAAGCTGACCACTCACCTCCATTTAGTGCCGAGGCCAAGAAAGGAGGGCTATACCTCCACCAATAAAAGAGAATGGGATATGGAGAATAAGATATAATAAAGAGTTATACAAATTATATAAGGAACCAGAGATCTCAGTGACGATAAAGCTTAAAAAGAGTGCAATGGGCTGGGCATGTACAGAGAATGGCTAAGGAGCGTATCCCAAAGAAAATATTATAGAGTACAATAGGTGGTAGGAGACGTGCTGGGAAACCAAGAACTAGATGGATTGATGCGGTGGAAGAAGATGCAAAGAAGTTAATGGGCGTGAGGAACTGGAAGAGAGCAGCGCAGGATAGAGAGAAATGGAGGGGCTTGATAAGGGAGGCCAAGGCCCGACATCGGGCTGTTGCGCCATAGAAGAAGAAGAAGAAGAAGAAGAAGACGATACCTCCGCTGACCCATACGTCTTCATGGCATAGTGCTTAATAAATTAAGCACAAGGACAATTTTACCTAGTTTGTATAAGTCAATTTTCTGTGATGGATTTGAGTATTGAGCGAGAGCATACAGAGAATGCCTTGTAACTACAGACCTAGTTCCTGTGTGCCACAGTTACGCAGATTTTGTGTCTAAAAAATCATACTGACCACGTGGGAGATATTGGCGTATGTTTTAGGATAATATTAAATTTGGATCTCGTATTTTAATGGGGGCACGCGGTGGCATAGTTGGTTGAGGCACTATGCTACAAGCCGGAAGGTCACGGGTTCAAGTCCCGATGAGGTCATTGGACTTTTTTCAGTTTACCTAATCCTTCCAGCCGCACTATGGCCCTGGGGTCGACTCAGCCTCTAACAGAAATGAGTACCAGAAATTAATTAAATAATTTTCCTGGGGGGTAAAGCGCGGCCGGCGCGTAAGGCTGACAACCTTACCGCAATCTTTCAGCCGATTGTCTAGATAATTTGGGAACCTCAACGTCTCAGAACCCTATGGGCCTTCACGGCCTGGTACAGGGATAGCTTCATTTACCGAGACTATACAGGCAGAGATTTCAGTGAATGATGAACTTAAAATGATATGGAAGGAAGTGGTCGTTGCCTCATTTAAGATACTAGCCCCGCATTTACATGGAGCGTCTGAGGGGAAATTACGAAGAGCCTCAGCATAATTAGTGGACATGCCAAAAAAAATGGATTTTAAATAAATGGGATATTAATGTTTGAATTGGATTGATCTGTCTCAGGGTACGGTTCAGTGGTGGTCCTTGTGGACACTATAACAAACAGTTCTGTCTTCTGCTATATAACGCAATGTAGTCCGCTGACACTGAACCGACGTTTCGGAGGATTTATCACCTCCATCTGCAAGGTTGAAGAATAATCCAAGCAAGAAACTATCATGAAGTAGGTTTCTGCTCTGCCTTTACCTCATTTCACATTGGTTTAGTTCTAGGCTTATTCTTCGATCCTGAAGATTGAGGCGATATGTTCATCCGAAACGTCGGTTGACGTTCAGCGGACTACACGGCGTTATATACCAGAAGATAGAACTCTTCCCCACTGCTGTGAGAACTTCACGTTCTTACAGACTGTAATAAACATTGGCGTTCCATATATTGCCAGGAATTTTTTGACTAGCTGAGCTACTATCAGCTTCATAGAAATATTCTGTTTCTTGAAGTTAGTTACGGATATAGCTTCCCCACTCTGTAATCAGAGGGTACGCTGTAGCTTAGTTGGTTGAGGCACTATGATACAAGACGGAATGTCGCGGGATCGAATCCCGATGAGATCATTTAATTTTCAATTGACCTAATTCTTCCAGCCGCACTATGGCCCTGAGGTCAACTCAGCCTCTATGAGAAATGAGTACCAGGAATCTTCCTGGTGGGTAAAGGCCGGCCGGCGCGTAAGGCTGACAACCTCACCGCCATCTGTGAGCTGATTATCTAGAAAATGTGGGAGCCTCGACGTCTCACAACCCTATGGGGGTCCACGGCTTGCTACAGGGACAGCTTTACCTTTCAAGAGCGGGGTCAGAGATGAGACCCCAAACGTAAAGACTGAGGATGTGATAATGTGCTGCCTGATAATCTCATAGCATTCGTTCCGTCTTCTATATTCTGCCAATCTCTCGTTCCTGGAATTGTGTTGTGAGTTCGTACATTCAGTTTCCTCTTGAATCTCATTCGCTTGTTCGGTATTCTTACGCCAGACGTTTCCACGGTAACGTCAGCCGATTACGTGTAAGATAAGCCTGCATATGTCCTGAGGAGAACACCCCTCCATCTAACCTCATATTCGGTAGCATTTTCAAATAAATCACTACACAGTGAACCGAAGGACAACTGACAATTCTCTTCTTTGCGATCACCACAGCAACATATTACAGAAGTTATGTTCCTTCAGTAATATTTATCTTCTTGTGGAGCAGTAAACAACATTCGAAGAAATGAAATACTGAAAGAGTGTTTGTTGTTTTCAGTGACCAAGAAATGAATGGCTGCTTTGCATAATTGCCTTCGATAAGTCACAGTGCCCCTCATTTGAAGGTGACAATTTGGATTCAAAGAAAGGAAGAATTTCCAGTATTCAATAATGGTAAACGCAGCAATAAATCAGGTTAAGGGGTATACAGTGCCGTACTTATATAATCTTTTCTGTACTTAATGAAGTATTGCGTCATAAAGACTTATAGGAGAATGGAGGTATAGTTCCACGCATTCATAACCTTGGCACTAGATGGAGATGATTGGCCAAATTCATGTTTCGGCTGCTTTACCACCGGGGAAATAAACGCCGGTACCTATTGTACAGAGGTAAAAAAGCCCGCTTGGTCTTTCAGGGAATCAAACCCTGACTAGATTTCGTCAATTAAACTGGAAATATATTTTCATATAAACGGAAGCAGTTATACATAGAGATTTGAGGTTCACACTTCATGAGGGTTGAGGTTACGTTCTCCTGGAATTCAACGCCTTGTACTTTCATAGACATCAACGTTTCGGCGGAACTTGCTGCTTCCATCGTCAGTGAAGATGAACAGGTAAGACGGCTGGTTCTCTCGAAACGTTGTTTGCCTGTCTACAGTGCTATGCTATTTCACACCTCGGAATTTTCTATTCTCCCCAGCGCCCAGCTCGATTCTGGGGCCCACTCAAACGCCCATCCAGTGCCAGCGATAAAAACGGAATTTGGCACTGGTGGGGGACAAGGTAGACGTATTCATCCCTGTGGAATTGTGGGAAAAAGTAAGAATAAAGGACGAGAAAATACACCGAATATTATCAGGCAAAATGAAACATTATTATTACATCACAGAGGTAAAGCTGTTGTCCCCATGCTAAATTAATTCAGCACTATGTCATGAAGGCGCATGAGGAGTGGAGGCACTAGACTGGGGTGAGCGGTCAGCTTCACGCCTCTGATGCATTACCTCCGACGAAATCGCCGCCTGTATCCATTGGATTGGAGGATGGGTGGGCCCCAGAGCCGGTCTGGACGCTGGGGACAAGAGATCTTGCCCCTACCGGCAATCAAACACCGGCTTTCCGACCCATAGCCCATCGCTATACAGATTGAGCTATCCCGGCTCCCCTTCCATACAAACATGTTTTAATAAGCAATGTACTTAAACAGCTGAAACATGAGTTTATAGGCAAATTTTCTAGACCTCTCCCCTCGGAGCCGGAACTTGGTTGAGGCACTTTGCTACAAGCCGGGCCGTAGCGGGTTCGATTCCTGATAAGGTTATTTGATTTTTCAATTGACCTAATCTTTCCAGCCGCACTATGGCCCTGGGGTAGACTCAGCCTCTAACAGAAATGAGTACCAGGAATATTCCTGGGGGATAAAGGGCGGCCGGCGCGTAAAGCTGACGTTGTCACAGCCATCTGTATGCTTATTATACAGAAAATGGGGGATCCTTGAAGTCTCACAACCCTATGGGCCTCGACGGCCTGTTGGCAGGGATAGCTTTACCTTACCTTTACGTTGGAGAGGTAATCATTTCGGCGCCCTGAAAATTGCGTGGAGTTATGCCTCCACTCCCCCACAAGCCGTCATAGCGTGTTGCTCAGTCAGGCACAGGAAAGTACGGAGAAGCTACATTGAGGTTAGAAGACGCTGAAATCTTCTGTGTCATCTCTCTTTCTCACTTTTACCGTCGTGTGCGAATTTCGTAGTCCGAGGTCACCTTCTGTTCTCTCTCCAACTTATCTGAGAGTTTCCTTTTGTGTTCTACTTCCTCCATGTCTCACCCTTGTCCATCTTGTTCCTTACTGATTCACCCCCTCTGCAGCCAACAACCCCTTTCACCACCAACTAGCTATAAGAACAAAGACAAAACTTGTAGTAATGCCAGGACAAGAAGTAGCCGGCCGAACTCACTCATGATGGAGTACCGGGTGGTTGGGGGTGGTATTGCTTTGTCCGTCTTTCACCCCCTTCTAACACCCCTCTGGACTTCGTGATCGATACACCCTCTTGCGGCCAAAACCACAGCCCATGGGGAGGGGGTTCTATTATACTTCATACTCAGTCTCACCCCCTCTGACACCCCCCCCTACTCTTATGGTCGATTCGTTCATTTAATAAGAGGATATAGCCTATATTTTAAAGAAAGGAATGAACAAAAATTGGTGGGGACATTTTACATAGGTGATTCATCCTATTTTTGGGCTCCCCTCTGGAATTAAAACGTGGTAAAGTCCCTTCACTAACGAAGTCTGCCCCCTGCCAAGACGGGAGGGTCAGAACATCGTCCACTCGAACCCCTTCCCCTTCATCCCACCGCCTGCCGGGTTTTATTACGACTTACCGGTAACGCATTGACGGCTCTGAAATGAAACACAAGAGTTGCTAGTGTGTCACGTGATCAGTCTTGCCACTTGTTCAGCTGAGGATCAAGATTTCAGGGACCTTCTCTGTCTCCATCATCAGGGATTATCGGCCCTGAAAATTGTGATAGTCCCCGAAACGTGGGGCTCGAGTGTTTGAGAATATATTTTTATTAGCATGTTCGTTGAATAATTAAGGATTTGGAAGGAAGCGGTCGTGGCCTATTTTAGATGATTTCCGGAATTTTGGTGTGAGAAACAAGGAAAAGAACGAAAAACCTCAGTCAGGATTGCCTGTGTCCCTGTCGAGATTCGAACGGAGCACTGAAGTTACGACATAACTAAATCGAATGTGACAGTTTTTTTTGAGAAATTGATAGTCGCTTAAATGTCAAAATTTTTTTGTAAGCAGATTATTTCACAAGCTCCTGCCGCTGGAACCTATCGCAAGCCATCTTTTTCTTATCGGCCTAAAATTATGTTTGCTTAATAATCATTTTAATATTACTCTCCTCTAAAATCTCTTAACATGCAACCAGCCAAGCACAGGTTCATAGATGAAGCCTCCAACTCAAAGACCGAGGATATGATAATGTGCTGCCTCTTCAGGGCTATCGCACGTCTGAAAGGCCGTGATAGATGTTATGGAGCAATGATAGAATGATGAGTAGAAGGGGCAAACCGAATAAACTCTTAGAGAAGCCTATTTTACTGCTACTTTTTCAACCCAAATCTCACATGGGATCACCCGGAACTGAACCAAAGGCCCCGCTGTGAGAATTCAGCCCTTCGGCGCTCTGTGCTAATGTTAATACTTCAACTGAAGAGTACAGTACTCTGGGGTACGGTGTCATATAATCCGGCAAAATTTCAGTGAAGTTTCAGAAGAACGTGCCCCCGTCTTCATGGTTGAAGATTAAGCCAAGCAAGTAACCAGAATTAATCAGGCGGCAAGAAGATGTAATAAATAACTGTTTTTCCGAAACGTCGGTCGACTTCTACCCAGAAGACATCACCTTTTAATTGTCACTAAGAAGAGTGGAAGTGTACTTTTGAAAATTGTAACGATTTGAGTCCACTCTGTGAAGCTTTTCATTCAATTTTGAATCATGATTGAAACCTTGGAACACAGAGTCAGCTTGATTGCCCCCCCCTCATTCCCCGCCACCCCCTTATCGAGCATTACGGATGGACACTGGCACATGTAAATGAAGAATGAATCACAATATGGGACACACACACACGCACAGACAAAGAGCGGCTTAGGTTCCACTTCGAGGGTTGGTGCCCATGTAAAACAGGTTTATGCGCATATTAAAAGTAGCAGTCAGTAAGCGTAGACAGTATACTCAACATGCTTTAGAATGATGTTGTTATGTAACGTTGTCCCTATGCTTAATTAATTACCACGTAATGAAAACTTTTGGGATGTGGAGATATGGCTCCATGCATTCTTAACCTGTGCACTGAATGAAGGTGATGGGTTATTTTGAAGCCTAGGTTCCTTTGCTCCATAGGAAAGAACCTCCAGTGCTCGTTTGTAAGTGGCTGGTTGCGCCTCATAGCCGATTTGGACGCTGTGGAGAAGAGAGAGAGAAAATATATATATACAGTAGAACTTGGTTATAACGTCATCAAAGGGACCTAAAAATAGGGTCGTTATAAACGAATGTCGTTGTAACCGAAATGGGCACTTCCACAGTAGCCTTATGTTAGTCACGTAAAAATCTACCAAAAACCGAGTTAAAATGTTGCATTTTTTTAGTGAAATACGTAGTTAAGTACAGACTAACGTAACATTAACGTGGAATTGCCCAAATGTGTAATATCAAAGACATATTACAGCGCTTTTCACTGACAATACACACCGCACTAATACTGTATATTAAAGGTAGGCCTACTCACGAAATTACAGTAGATTACATCAATTGTTGTGCCTTACTGTACCTAGATAGGAGTACAGTAATCAGTTATCTTCATCTGTTTCCTGTTACTTGCCCAATACACACTTTCTAAATTACTTTCAATGTCCATATCAGAGAAATTCAGGAATGAAAATGACGTTACATACGAGGTTGATGCATTTGTGCATGTCGTACTAAGCAAGGTATAAAACAGTTGCTTTATGAGGAATTAGTTCGTACTATTGAATATGTGACGCAATAGACAAGGTGTCGCAGAAACCGATGTTGCTATAACCAAGTTTTACTGTATATTGCGTCCGCCGAAAATCGAACACCAACTTCTCGGGCTTCTAGAATCTAGGAATGAGCTTGTAATATCATAGATAATGATTGTGGTGCAAAAAATATTCCATGTTAGTGTAGTTAACGGTTTAAAGAACAATGGTAACTATGTGTAACACCTGGATTAACATTAAGACTGCGAAATTTTCCCACACAGTACACTTTTAAGTGTTCCGTATGATTCTCACACTAAACAGCGATTATTTCCCTAAACAGCATTAACCGGCTGGACTCTGTAGCGGTGACGTAATGCGTTTCCTGTGAGGCACGAACTGAATTTATATATACTGCATTCTGCCCACACAGTGTATTTGTGTGTTCCGTGTGGTTCTCAGAATAAACAGCGATTGTTTCCCTAAACAGCATTAACGGGTTGGGCTTTGTAGCGGAGATACAATGTGTTTCCTGTGAGGTCCGAATTGAATTTTTAAGATAAATACGGAAGCTGAGATACAGCCTGTATAGCAACAGGCTACGGTGTGGACACCCATGAATCGGGGTTCACAGATTCCAGACCGACTCTGGGGCTCATCCAGTGCGTACCTCGGCATTGAGCTAACCACTAACTTCCATCTATTGCCGGGTTTAAAGATGAATGGAGCTGTACCTCTGCTTCTCTATACATCATGTCCCAGAACTTGATCAGTTAATTACAGCGATAACTTTAAATATTCCGCTCATCCCAAATAAGAAACATTTAAAGAATAATACCCCAACGATAAAGGATAAAACGATACTCCGTAAGTAGAGAAATAAGGTATAAACCATATTGAACCAGAAAATACTACATACTTATAATAGAAAAAAGAAATCAAATAGTTCCATAAATTAAATTTAGACAGCTCATACTCAATTCAAGCGCCCAATAAACTAACAAAAATAGCTAAAAACTTCAAGTAAAAAGGAAGTCAAATCATAAGAGGCGTATGAAAAATTAAGCGTCTTAACATTCAGCCACCAGAAACAGCAATCAATATTAAACCAATCTAGAACATAGCACTAGGTCTACCAAGCAGAGTGTTTCGTACAGGGTTTCCTACATAAATTCTGTAGCCCTGAATTTCACGTTTATCTCGTGCGTCCTACATGCTCGACCCATCTCAGTTTCCTTGATTTAAGTAAAGATGTTTAAGAAGTGACGGAAGAAAGGATTGAAAGAAGAGGGAATCATATGTATTTCACGAAAGAGAATAAACCTTTCTTGACGACGTATTTGTCCCGGGCACTACTGCGCATGTCCACGCTGTGATCCGAAGTGCCGAACCAGAAAATTAAACGAAGTTTTGAGGCCTATGCCTTTTGTCCAGCTCAATACAATGTATCGAGTGTAGGGGGACTTTTTTGATGCACTTGAAAGGGAAATTGTCCCGCTTCAGTGTTGACCGGGGGTTTAGTGGGGAGGTACTTGATTCCGCTGTACTTGGAGACTATATTGAGCGCTTAATTTCAAGTCCTTGAACATTCAGCAAACTTCAAAGTGATGTCCTCCGCTTGCATAGGGAAAGCTGACACTGCGATTCTTATCAGAGCGCCCCATACTTCACTTCAATTATGCACTCACTCTTCGTGATTCCCAGTCTTTCTGAACTGCTGTACAGCTTCAGCATTCAGGAGCATATCATGTAGAATATTGATGGTTTCCTAACGTTGCATTTGCCATCTTCAAGGTTAAGTGCCCTTCAAGGGCTGGACATTGGAGGCTGTTGTTTAGAAGTGGCAGCAGACACTGCGCTAGATTTGAAGCCGTGATTGGTCGAACCAGAGGAACGGGATGCTATCCAATAGAGAGCGACCACGTTGTTCATGAAAAAAGGTGATCTGTAATGTTTCAGCTGTCACATGGTTAGTACAAGTAGATAATCTGTAATGTTTCAGTTGTCGCGTGGTTAGTAGAAGCAAGTGATCTGTAATATTTCAGTTGTCGCGTGGTTAGCACAAGTAGGTGATCTGCAATGTTTCAGTTGTCACATGGTTAATGCAATTAGGTGATCTGTAATGTTTCAGCGACCACATGGTTAATGAAATAAGGTGATGGAAAACATTTAAGTGACCTCGAGTTTAGCACAAGAAGTGGTGGAATAGTTTTGAGCAACCACCTGGTAAGGTGAGATGAACAGGGTTTTAGCGATCACGTGATTATGGAAGAAGTACTAAACACATTTTATTGACCTAACAAATAGGAGAATAGGTGATAGAACATTTCATAGCGCACAGTTTGAAGTTGCTTACGTCCATTTCCTGTTTTTATGTCTCTTGGCTCTTCGGCAAGGATATCTGCAACATTTCATCTATTAGTTTCGGCTTGTCTGTCTGCATTTAACAACGATTGAACGGGTCTCCACAAAGTGTGATGCTAGGAAGTTTGTCTAATATGTTTTGTTTTTTTTTTTTGCAATTTTGGTCAAAGCAAGATACAAATAACGACCACCTCACACTAAGACCTAAATGAATTTCTCTACAAATCTTGACCATAAGTAGATAAATACTTTTTTCCCCCTTGGCACTACAGCCCCAGTGGGCCTAGGCCTACATCCATGAACTCCGTTCATTTCGGTTTTTCTAGATCTTACACATACGGTAGGACTCCTTAGGCGAGTGATCAGCTCGTCGCAAGGCCTCTACCTGTAGACAAACACAGAAAAACGCACACAAACATCCATGCCCTCAGTGGGATTCGAACCCACGATTCCGGTTTCCAAGCGAGCGAAGACAGTGCATGCCTTAGACCGCTCGGCTACCGTGACCGGCTAGCTAAATACTTATGGCAGCGAAAAATATTTTGTGGAAGAACTTGTAGACAGAACTGCAACACACATTTCGATCCAAATATATTTTTCGCACAACTTTTCGCGACAACTGAAAGGTATGCATACGTGTTTTAACTTGCTACTGCTGTGTTGTTCTCCTGTCTAGAAATATGGTTGAAAAGGAAATAATTCTGTCTAGTATTCGGGAATTCCTTGGTTCGAACCTCGGCATGAATACCAGTTATCTCGACTCTCTTCGTGGGCTTTCTCAATACTTCCAAGCAAATGTGGGGATAATGTATTTTTCTTCCATAGGATTGTGAGACGTCGAGGCTCCTGCATTTTCTAGACAATCGGCTCACAGAAGGCGGTGAGGTTGACAGACTTACGCGCCGGCCGCCCTTTACCCCCCAGGAAGATCTAGTACTCATTTCTGATAGAAGCTAAGCCGATCCCAAGGCCACAGTGCCGCTGGAAGGATTAGGTCAATTGAAAAATCAAATGATCTCATCGGGAATGAAACATGCGACCTTCCGGCTTGTAGCATATTGCTTCAACCGAACTACGCTATCATTCTAATCATTGAAAAAAATATTTTTTTTTTAATTTTGCTACATTTTCAAACGGTTTCACCGTATATTCTGGTGACGATATGAACGAGTGGGCCTACTTAGTTTTCTTGGTTCCTTCCATATCGTCTACAATTCATTATTTACTCTTTATTCTCTCACTGGACTCCATACAATGTGAGAGACTGATGGTGTTTCTAAGTGAACTGCGAACAACGAAATAATATTCTGGAATGTTTACCCGTCACTGCTTCTATGAAGCGCAAGTTTAATCACGAAAAGCGTACAACTTTCCCCGGAGTCCGACACCACTGGACGGCAGGTGTAACCAGTGGTTGCAAAATGAGGGTGTGGGGGGGTTGGGAACTTGGCGCATGTCAGAAAATGAGGGTGGACATGGGAAGGAGGGTCAGAATTCGCTATTGGTCAGTACGCTGGTCACTTCCACCTCTACTGGCACTGCTCTGAACAGCCTATCCAAAAGAAGTGCCTCAAAGTATCCTCAAAGCAACACAGCTGGGCGGAACTGACCAAGCACATGCGTACAGTTCCGGTGACCACTGTGATAACCCTCGCAGTACTGGCGTTTTGCTGTTTTATTGCCAAGAAATCCTTTCGTGAAACATCTGAAATGACATTTCCAGTAACAAACAGGTCTGTTACATGTAAAAGGAAAATTTGTTTGGTTAAGCTCTTTGCGTTGAAGACGTATTGGGGAGTGGATATATAGATCCGTGTATTCTTTGCCTCGGCACTACATGGAGTCAGCTTCACGTCCGGCCGCTTTATATCTGTTGGAGAGGAGGCTGGGTGGGTCCCAGTACCGGTCTGGACGACTTGCGGAAGAGAAAAATCTTGCCCCTTCCGGGATTCGAACTGCAACTCCTCCGCCGTCCATCCCGTATCCAGTCACTAAACCGACTGAGCTACACCGGCTCCCGGCTGTTACACGTTAAACACAAAATCATTTGTAGGGGTTGGGTTTTTCACATCGGTGGTTATGAAGATGTCTTGTAGTCTGTTGAAAGTAGGCCGACGTTTCGGAGAATACCGCTTCTGGAACGTCTGTTGACTTCCAACGGACTACACTTAGTCGTCGACTTACGACCGGCCGCACTTACGACCACAAAAAATTTAAAATAAAAGATGAGTCATATGTAAAAGTTACTAAAAATAAATTATAAAGATGATAAAAAATTATAAAGGTTAAAAAATACTGTTAATAAATATATGGCCGACATACGACCTGTCAGTCAGAACCCAAGTCGTTCGTAATTCGACGACCAAGTGTATACGGCGTTATATCCCAGAAGGTGGAACTCTTTACAAGATCATTTTACTTGAAAATTACTTTCTGCTGGAATGTATACGAGTATGACGAGTTGAAGTGGATCAGGAAGGAAGAGTCCCTAGGCTAATATGAGGTACTACTCCGACCTTTGCTTGGATGGGCTGAGGAAAATCAACAACCTTGGAAACCATTGCCCCAGCTGGGTTTCGAGCCTAACACTTCCTGAGTACAAGGCAGAAGGATTATCGCACGATCTAACTTGCTCTATGTAAATTCCGGCACATCATCAACGTTTCGGAGAAAACTTCTGCCTCTGTCTTCAGGGATATTGGTAACGTTCTACCAGACGACATAGCGTCACACCCAGGAACACGAATCAAATACCACTTTACCTGCTGTTTTGTATGAATGTGAAGTGTTATCTCCTTCAAGAAAGACGGAATACAGACTGAGGGCTTTGATAAGAGGATGCTGAGGGGAATATTTGTTCCTAACATGACGAAAGTACGTGTATGTGTTTAAATACGCAACTACAGAGTGTTATTTAAGTTGGCTATTTAGGGACGCTGTTACTGTCGAGAATCATGAGTTACTTAACCGCAGTAATAATGTTAAAGGAAGAGCCAGGATAAGTCAGTCGGTATAGCTAAAGGCTGGACATTTAGGTGTTCGATTCCGAGCAGACGTACGTTTTATCTCTTCTCCACAGCGTCCAGACCGGCTCTAGGACCCACCCAGCCTCCTATCCAATGGGTATCGATGGACTTTCCTCCTTGGTTTAAAGCGACTGGGGCGTGAAACTAAACCCTCACCTTCATCTAGTGCCAAGTCAAGAATAGTGGAGCTATAACTTCACTTCCACATACGTCTTCATGGCGTGGTGCTTAATAAATTAAGTACAGGGGCAACTTGTACTTTTCTACTTAATGGACTGCAACCTTTACTCTGGTAGCAATTGATGTTTCCTTTGGCTCGTTGTTTCAGCGGACGCTGAAGTGGTGCATCAGGACATCCTGACATGCGGGGTGTGCCAGAAGCCGTTCGCCCTGGCAGACATCGTGAAATTCATCCAGCACAAAGTGCTCGCCTGCAACAAGGAGAACTACTCCCTCAGTTTCTCTGGGGGCGACCATCGCGACGCCAACAACACGGACAGTGACGATGGTGACGGCGGTGGCGGAGGCGGAGGAAGTGGTAGTTCCTCACTTCCGGTTCCTCTGAGTGTCGTCAATACGCGTCGGCCGAGCATATCAGCTCCGATAAACAGTAAGAAGGCCGCCGCGGCAGTGGCGTCGTCTTCTGCATCAGCGAGCGTCGCTACACCCGGGAGGATACTGTGTACCCCTCCCCCACCTTCCCCGAGGATGCTGGGTTCCTCAGATATTCTGATGGATGAGCCTCCCAGTAGCACGCCGAAACGTCGGGCTGGCAGTAGCAGTCCGGCCTGTAAGACGGACGACCTGAATCATAATGCTCAGGATGAAGATCTTAAACCGAGGATAAAGCAGGAGCATGTGGACACAGGGTCTTCACCGGACGAGGCCATCGTCAAGAGGATCCGGACGGACGTCGTCGACGCCGAGTCAAACACGACGCATTCTGGTAAGTGTGTCACAGATATGTTTCGTCGCACGTCTGTTTCATATTGCATTATGAGTCGGTAAAGTGGCAAGACGCTCCTTGATTACAAGCGTCCTACGTAAGGTTTATCGGCGTCCCTTTTACCAAATCCATTACGTCCACAGCGTGAAGCTGACCGCTGATTTCCATCTAAGAATAAGTGGAGAGTTGTTTCCTTATTCCTCGTCTCTGTGTGTCCGTGAGGGCCTTGACTTTTCTTTATCAAATATTTTCTCTGTACTTCAAATTCTTCTTTTTAAGTTTCCGTAAATCATCATCTACATCTCCCAGTCAGGTCAGTCTTCCCATTTTCTTACTCAGTAGAGAGTAGCAGTAAATTGCTGATGGGCCTCGCCAGCACAGTCGTTCTTGGTTTCGTGTCCTGTCGACACCCATGACAAAAAGTCTGCGTTCGAAGATCATTTATATCATAGAATAATTATTGTACGTCGTCTTATGTGCGGCCCGTGTCTTATCAGAGGAAAGTAGGCGATTAGTTCTTTCCAGAACTTCTTGCTTTTATTGAGCTCTTTGTCATATTCGTGTACGTTGACCGAACATGTCGCCTGTAAGAAGTAAGGTAAAGCTGTCCCCCTAACAGGCCGTGGAGGCTCCCACATTTTCTAGATAATCGGCTCACAGATGGCGGTGAGGTTGTCAGCCTTACGCCCAGCCGGCCCCCTTTACCCGTAGGAAGATTCCTGGTACTCATTTCTGTTAGAGGCTAAGTCGACCCCAAGGCCATAATGTGGCTCGAAGAATTAGAACAATTTAAAAATCCAGTGACCTCATCTGGAATCGAACCCGCGACCTTCCGGCTTGTAGCATAGTGCCTCAACCATCTACGGTACC
>NW_019731262.1:2187856-2228029 GCF_002891405.2 Cryptotermes secundus | reverse complement strand
AAAAAAAAGAAATATTTTGGCAAAGAATGACCTTTATGTCACAGGAAAATTTTTCGAATTCGAATTGGAAACAACCATCATGATGTCAGTAAGACGTGATCAAAATTTATGCTTCCCAGCCCTTATAATAAACGAGTCTAAGGGAACTAAATTTAACGAGAAAATTCTCCAGGAAACATTCTTGTAAAGAGTTAAATATCCTTTCAGGACTCATAAAACATACAACATTTGTTACACTTATTTGGCTCTCCTACATGTTGAACTTGACGTCCTTGAGAACGACCTCAACAAGTGAAGTTAAAAGCGTCTCAAGTTTTTGTAATGAAATTAAATTGAATGCGATTTGACTTGCTAGAGGGGTTATCAAAACTTGTTTTTCAGCCTTCTTCACTTGATGGCACGGAGAATAGCCCAGAATAGTTAATATAGGTTTCGTTTTAATTGGTCAGTTCGGCTCTCATGAATTCACAGGGCCACATCAACAGAGAGATAAGTTTTTATGTGGAGTAAATTTGATGTCTTGTTGTGATACTGGAACATATATATCATGTGCAGGGTACAAAAACAAGTTGCTGGAGGGGTTTAGGAGCTCGCCTAAGGGCTCATTCTTTTTACAAATGAACTACAAACCTCTAGCGAATAGTTTCATTTCAGAAGAAGACTCCCTTTAGTACAAAAGTGATTCAAGGCTTTGAGAAGAGAAAAAGATAGGATATAGGGAGGGCCTGAGCGGTGCTCACTGTACTCCATCTGCTACTGTAACGTCATCGTCAGTTAGTGAAGCATACAGCTGTATCATCAGGAAGCTATTGGACTCTATTTTCAACATATTCTCGGTATTCATACATCCGTGGGAAATTCAAGCATTACATAGAATATTACTTCCGTATGGTTGCTTACACATGGTTTAACGTATTTTTTTTTTTATTATTCCTACTGGGGTGAGACTGAGTCCACTTCGTACTGCGGCCACTATTGGCCTATTGTACCAGCCCCAGATGATAGGTGAGGGTGACTGTGGAGCAATTGGTGGAATGAAGATTGGCAGGGGAAACCGAAGTACTCGGAGGAAACCTGCCCCAGCGCCACTTTGTCTGCCACAAATCCCATTTGACCTGACCCGGACTCTAACCGGCCGCCGCGGTGGGAAGCCAGCGACTAACCGCTTGAGCTATGGCGCGGCCGTGTGGAGTCCGGGTCAGGTCAAATGGGATTTGTGGCAAATAAAGTGGCACTGGAGAAGGTTTTCTCCGAGTACTTCGGTTTCCCCTGCCAATCTTCATTCCACCAATTGCTCCACAGTCACCCTCACCTATCATCTGGGGCTGGTACAATAGGCCAGAAGTGGCCGCAGTACAAGGGACGTAGTCCCACCCCACTAGCAATAAAAAAAAACGCATGAGCTATGGTGCGGCCTTTGGTATAACATAACTTTGTTCAGAGAGTAGATGCACTTTAGCCTATGTATTTAGGGGAATAACTTGTTAATTAAATTTAGATTATCCATTTTGTGAATTATTTTGTGCAGGTACCTTGGAATTATTATTTTCCGATTAATAGTGCGTTGCGTAATTTTTGAAGGTAATTTGATGTCCTTCAGAGCGAAAGATTTAATTTTGATGAATTTAAAGGTGAAGGCCTGCATGAGGCGTATGCAGTATCAACTGGGAACATGGGAACCATCTCAACATTTACTTGGAGACACAAGAAATCCAAGGAAACTCGTGTCGACATGTCCGGTCGTAGGACCTTCCGGATGCACACTGACATCTAGTGACCAGTCCGGCAGTTAAGGAGAGCAAAGACGTTCCCCGAGCTTCCCCTAACAAGAGCGCTGGTGTTTTATTGGTGTAAAGAAGAGAATGCACAGGTTACAGGAGTATATTGGTTACCACATGGAAGTGAAGAGAACAGCGTGCGGAAAAGTGTTTCGTTCATCAGAATTAACGTCTGGATGCCCCGTGGTGGCCCATGAAGAAGCCGACCAGGTTCCACGTAGCATAATTAAGATTCTGGCTAGGTCTGTAGGTTCTGTTGTGCTGTCATCCGTTGACAAAAGAAGTAGTTAGTTAGTTAGTTAGTTATTTAGAGAGGGTGGGTTTCCCCATGCACCGCGACCAGTTTGATCTATTGTGCTTCCCTCTATGATATTCTACCAGTCTCTTTACCCTACCGATAAATGGTGCGTACCATCAGTCCCGCCGAGCAAGCGAGTTCGGCCACTTGCTTAGCGGTGTCTATAATGCTTCCCCCATCTATCAGATGCCTTAGAGGCTATAGTTAGGCGGCAAACGTCCTGGAATTTGGCTCAGTGATCCCTTTTGGGGATATGAGGTTCTTTTACGTGCCGTAAAGTTACGACACGGGACACACAGCTTAAAGTCCCTCCCGGAGAACTTGTTCCCTGAATTTTTCCGCCCTTAAAAATTCGACGACCTCCGCCGGGTATTTGAACCCGCGTACCCTGAGTCATGAGGTGGGAACGTTACCTCTAGACTACGGAGGCCGCTGACAAAAGAAGTAACTCTTACGTTATTCATATTGTCACCTGTATGAGTGACAATAGAAGGGGTATGGATTGGTGATTAGATTTATTGATCACTTTCCTGTCATAACTACAAGTAAATAGTAACACTATCGCTGATTTCCACACTTCACAAATCACTGCACTCTGATTGTCCTCCAGCCTGTCCGGCGAATATCCCACAACTGAACTGTTAACTTGCCGGTCACGGTAGCCGAGCGGTCTTCGCTCGCTTGGAAACCGGGATCTTGGGTTCGAATCCCACTCAGGGCATGGGTGTTTAGTTTGTGTGTGTGCGTTTTTCTGAGTTTGTATACAGGCAGAGGCCTTGCGACGAGCTGATCACCTTCCCAAGGAGTCCTACCGAATGTGTAAGATCTAGAAAAACCGAAGTGAACGGAGAAGTTCATGGAGGTAGGCATAGGCCCACTGGGGCTGTAGTGCCAGGGGGGGGGGAACTGTTAACTTAATTATAGCGCCAACTCTTCTTGGTCTCCATTGCAGAACTTAACCGACTCATTGCTCCAGCTGTTCTGGTTATAACTTCTCGGCACGGATAACATAGAAAACATAGTTCTTCTATTATTGTGTGTGTTTTCGTTGCCGCGGGAACGTGTTTGATGAGCTATTGTCCAGAAACAGTCGTTTTTGCCTATTCTGCAGCCATTGCTTAGCAACGGCCATACTCGCTACAATATAAAGCTGATCATTCGTCCCGGTTCAGCACGGACAGAAATGAAGAAGACGCCAGATTTCAGTTCTATATCATCCTTGTAACTCCAAAACAAAATTTGAAATCTGAAAGGGATATGTATTTCGAAACAACCTGTTACCGTCACAGAGAACAGAAGCAAACAAAACACCTGTTGGTTTTGTTTCACGACGCAGTTAGTATTTGCACCATGTAGTGTCGAAAGGTAGGATGACTGGTAATAATGAATTGTAAAGGATTTTGAAGGAAGCAGTCCTACGCTAATCGAAGATGAAGAATTTCCACTGTTAGAAGCCTTCACCAGGGAACGGCTGATGACACAGTAGGCTGGGAAAAGGCTTAGCGGGTGCTCCTGTGATTTCTAAGTATGCAGATTAGCTACAGCGCTGTAATTATTTGTAGTTCCAAGTGGTATGTATAACTGGACAATTTACCAATCCAAACCCCGTCTGTAGTCACACACCCAAATACGTGATAATATGCATGCTGAGAATGGAGGCAATATGTCCCGCCGACATCTAGGTCAGCTACTAACGTACAGATCAGTGTCACGATACAGAAAGCAGTAATCTCATATTCTGAGTGAAATGCATTTCTTTACTGAACACGTACTTGGATCACTCTTGCAGTTATGTAGTCGTTTATGCTCGTAAAGGCCGTTCCCAGCCAGGACCGGAGACCGGAGAAAATGTGTGTAGTTTGCGAGGTATAGTTCCTTTGTGGGGAACTGGACATGAGCTTGGCCGCTAATGAAGGTAACGTGCTTAAACCTTTAGAGCGAACTCGTAAAAGAAATTCTTAAAAATAATTATGAAGTTATCAGCTTTACTAAGCGTAATGGCCCCAAGTAGCTATAACATACACTGGCTATTTCCTAATTATTAACAGATTAAAATATATAATCAAGGAATTGGTGTACTCGTATATTGCTGTGTATACCAGTTCGAGAATTCGACGAGGAGAAATGGGAGTTCCCATTTCTGTCTACGTTTCCACAAACATTTCTATTGGTCCGCTGTTATGCAGCGACATCTCATCCTGTCATAAGTAAATGATAACCCGTTTTTCATCGGTTTCCATGGAAACAACATTACGATAAACACTGCTACGCTTGTACTAATTATAAATGAATCGGCTTTATTATTTGAAGCGCTAACATTTTGGCCTCGGTGGTTCTTGCACTTAACGACACTGGTTCCTGAACTCACACGCGTTATGTTTGTCATCTTTAGAAGAACAGCATCGCGGCCCACGTCATTTTGAAAGGAATTTGAATTCTCGCCCCATAAAAGCATAACTTCCTTTGGAATTTCACAGGTTTAAAATTGTTGAAATCACCCAAAATTAAACCTGGAAATATTGGGCTGTCACACCATAATGTAGTATAAATACGTTCCGTTACCATGGTTACTGTAAAACATGGGAAGGCTACATACTCAGCTTTATGGTCTCACTGCTCTTCCTATGGGGGAAGGAATGAAGAGAGGATTCAAACCCATGCATGTATTAGCAAAATTAACAGATTTCCCTGGATTACCTGTCCAAGATGAAGAATACTGCTTTGTTTTTACAATTTTTTTCTTTGATTCTCCCATTCGGGAGAAAGAGTTTGGGACGGACAGACAGACGGTTTTTTGGCTATTATATGCTGATGTCCTTCGAGAAAAGGTGAATATTCTGGAAGGTCATAGTATCGGCCACTCTAAGGAAAAATTTGTATATGTACATGTGTCCTATTGTGAAAGGTTTCCGAGATAGAGCTGTTTCACTGTACGATACACTGCACAGACGAGAAGTACGCCATGTTCTCACACGAGCTGCAAAGTGCATTGAGACTGGCGGTGCAATTTTCGAAAATGTATTATACTAGGTAAACTGTACCCACTTTGTCACTTGAACAATACACATGGATATTAGAAACGGTACGTAATATGTGTTTCTTATCAATAATTTTGCAACTGTACAGTGAAATAGCTCTATCTCGGAAACCGTTCGGAAGAGGACACCTGTACCTATACACTTTTTTGCTTAGAATGACCGATAGTGTGACTTCCCAGAATATTATTAACCTTTCCTCCTGGGACACTCAGTACACGGATGTTTCTTGCAACAGATACCGTATCGAGAATTTCCAACAGACTAATTAACGAAATTCTTGGAACAGAGACCTCTGAAAACTATTCAAGAAATATTCATTATTCTTTGTAACTCAAGGGTTCATTACCGTGATTACAAGGGTAGGTTGGGAATTCTTATACACTTGTAAGTTATCGTTATACTTAAACAGAGTATTGATACTCGTGTCCAGAGGTTCTGACATCGGCGGTTACGAAGAATTGTGCCGTATGAGATACACGTCTGTTGGCTCGATCTCGCTCGCGGTGGGGAAGAGTGGAGGGCTCTTGTGAACACGGTAATGAACCTTCGGTTTCAATGAATTGCTGCAAAGTTCTCGAGTAGCTGCACAATTGGAGGCTTCTCAAGAAGGGATCAGCTCCATGAAGTTAGTTCGTATAAAGTACGTTGAAAATCACCGACGTTTCGGAAGAACATGTCACCATCTTCAGGCTGAAGAAGCAAAGCAAAAAAAAAACATGTTTGTTGACAGGAGGGCCTGAATCAAACGACGAAAAACCTGTCAGGATAGCTGTTTTCTCGGCAGTGGTTCGAAGCGAACACCTCCCGAATATAAATATAGAGGGAAAAATATCATATATTTAAATGACCTTCACAACAGGACCCGATAGTAGACACTGGCATGAAGAATTCAGCTGTCTTTAAATTTTTTTTAAATGTTCAAATGTGACGAGTTTACTGCTGACGTATATTACCATAGTTGGCAGCACTGACCACGAAATGCTATATTGCACACGATCCGAGAAGCTGTGAGGCACACTCACGATAGTGACTGACTTTGATTGTTGGTGTCCCTTGGCATGGAGTAATAAAATAGGAAACGTCATCTGATGAGTGAAACGCATGCTCTTGCATGGAGTGGTATAAGCCACACAAAACATTTCTCCACCAATTAGGAAACGAGTAACACGCCGGAATGTCTGAGGCTTGACTGTCACTGGCTTCTGAACGCTTTACGTTTCAGTGATCGGTTTATGTAACAGACACCGTACAGGTTGGTCTAGGGATGTTCGGGAGATGCTTGGTTCGATTCTTGACAGGAATACCGAGCTATCCCCAGTCCCTCCATATAAATTTCTGGAGAGTATCTCAGTTAAGTCACCACCACTTCCGTATTTGTCTTTGCACGCTTACTAGCTTAGATATCAGTAGCCACAATGCTGCATTGCTTTAAGTCACTTCTGTAGCTTAGTACGGTCTCTCTTTATTTTTAGTGGAAAAAGATGCAGGTAAGAAGTGCTTAATGATAAATTTAAATTATCATAGATCTCCCACGAGGGAGGGGAACCAAGGGGGTTTTAAATCAAAGTATAAAAAAGAAGGAATGTACTGAATTCTGGGGCACGCGGTAGCGTCGTTGGTTGAGGCACTATGCTACAAGATGGACAGTCGATGTTTCGAGTCCCGATGAGGCCATTGGATTTTTTCGGTTGACCTAATTCCTCCAGCCGCACTATAGCCCTGGGGTCGGCTCAGCCTCTAACAACTGAGAAGCAGGAATCTTCCTGGGGTGTAAAGGGAGGCCGGCGCATAAGGCTGACAACCTCACTGCCATCTGTGAGCCGACTATCTAGAGAGAATGTGGGAGCCTCGACGTCTCACAACCCTATGGGCCTCCACGGTCTGTTACAGGGATAGCTTTATGTACTTAATTCATTCTTACATCCTGAATACTAACGGGTTATTTGTAGAAATATTACGTAACGATTTAAAGCAATGTTTATGAGCAAATTTTCTGCTCCCCCATTGAATAGAGTTGTGTTGGCCCCCGTAAGAGTGATACGTATTGTCACGGCACAGCGGAACTTACTAAAGTGCATCTACAGCATGAACCTTCTTACGTCATTCCACGTGTAGGCAACCTTACGGAACAAAAGTCCTGTTTAAATATGTCTGATTTTCCCACCAGCGTCAGAACACCAGAAGGTTGTTCAAAATAGAATCTAGTACATTTCTAACGATGACGTCACGGTCTACGTCACAAAATAACGATGGCGCCCCTTCGTTCCCATAGACGAAGACGTGTACGGAACAAAGACAGTGAACAGCTCGTGAATATTCGGCTCTGTGACCTTAGAAGCTGCGGAAATATAGAGGCAACGAAGGGGAGTGTGTTTGTTGTCACATCTCAATGTGCCTGTCTCACATTTTTCGCAGGGTCGCAAGGCAGCCTCTTAAACAGTAGTAACGCATGCGCGTAGGTTCCACATCTATGAGTGAAACTTTAGCTGTATAATTTTCAGGGGAAGTCCTGAAGATGCAATTCTTTTCGTGCTCATAAACTGCTGGTGTGCTACATTGTCAGTTTCTTTATATAAGTGTGATTATTACATGTTTCGACGGTAGATCATCATCAGGGAAGTACTTTTACGTAATTGCTGCGCTGTATTGCTTTTTATAGTTAATCAATTGAAAATAAATAACACAACTATTGTGTCTCTGGACATTATTCGTCTTTCTCTTTTTATTTAAAACACACTGACACCAGTCTCGGAAACGTTGTGTGTTTTAAATAAAAACAGGACGATGGATAATGCCCAGAAACAGAATAATTGTATCATTTATGTTTTTTCAACTGATACTCACGTGGTTATTTGGGATTTTGTGCCCAGTATATTTATGAAATAGAGTATGTGTATGTACGGTCTATATTCAGTGCTGCACGGTATTGTGTGAACACAGAATATGATATTATGCGACATTTTACATTTATTATCCAGTGTATGTAGGTCTTTTTCCTATTTTTTATAGTTGTATGTCACCTTCAAGACTGCCCTTGCAAGCCAAATCGTCAACGCGACGCTGAAATTATAATATTCTGACGCTGTAGGCTAAATAACATATAGGATACATAAAGTATATAGGCTCATTTTTCTTCTAATTTGTGTCTTACTATTAGAAATTCACGAAATAATAAAACAGAAGGCTAATTGGATTGGTCATATCTTACGCCGTAACCGCCCTCTAAAAGAAGCTATTGAAGGAAAGATAGAGGGGTGGATAGAAGTGACCAGAAGACGAGGAAGAAGAAGTAAGAAGATGCTGGATGACCTTGGGGACAGAAGAGGATATTTTCATTTGAAGGAGAAAGCTCTAGATCGCATCAAGTGGAGGAACTGTTTTGGAAGAGACTGTGGACCTGTCGTCTTGACAGATTACAGATGAATGGATGAGTTAGAAATTATTTAGCAACTATATAGGCCTGTAGGTTGGCAAAACTTGCATGGTTTATCACTGATTTAAAAATGTTTGCTTCACTACCTTCAGAACTGTAATGAAGCTATGCATTTTACCAACAAAGTAACTATGTACTTGATGTTAAGGTTGAAGGGTTAGTTCCATCCAGTCAAACGGAAGGGTTGACAATTAAATTGCATCGTGCGTGAGTCATACTTGGAAAAAGGGGTGGATGGATGGACTTCTAAGGGGTTGTGTAACTGAAGGGTGGGAATTAGGTCACTAGTACGGATTATGTTTGCTGTACATGCGGCGTGACATTGAAAATAGAACATGTCCGAGCTCTTAGGCATCCATTTTGATTTTTGGACACTCTCCATAATCCATTTTTTCTGAGCCAAAACGTTGCGGAAAAAGTTCTGGTCCCTTAATCAGGTGCCGTGACCACGAAGAGGATTATCGTATGAGATATGACGCCATGTAGCCCCGTAGAATTTGATCGACGTTGCGGAGGAACACATTGCCTTAGTTTTCGAGATCGAAACGTAAGCGAAACAAAAAACAAGAAGTGATTTGTTACTGCCAATATGTACGGTATCCACGGCTGTTAAACCCGTGTGCAAGTATTATTCTGGAGTTGTTAGATGTGATTCAGATACTCTTTCCGGCATTTCTTTTCTTTTAATTTAACAAGACTAATGTGATTCCTGAATTCCAGTGTCGTCCCTTTCTTAAAGTTGCATCTGCTGTAGACTTATATTGTAATTTATTCGTTTTTTTTAGTTATTAGCCGTCTTACAAGAGACTTACTTTTTAAAACATTTAAAAGTTTTAAACGTTAAAAAATCTTGTACGTTTTAGAGACACTTAAAATTGACCTATATTGGTCGAAACACGTATTGTGCATACACCAGCGATGTAGAAGATATTTAAACTTTTAACAATTTTAAAGGTTTTTTGAATGTAAGACGACTAATAACTAACAAGGGATAAATAAGCGACATGTGGCAGGATGCTACGATACAATGTTATATTGTTAGTGTTGACAAGAAGAGTACCCATAAGCTGGGAGGGGACCGGGTACTTCAGCATGTTGAAGGTGAAGGTAAAGCTATCCCTGTAACAGGCCATAGAGCCCCAGAGGGTTGTGAGACGTCGAGGCTCCCACATTGTCCAAACAAACAGCGGTGAGTTTGTCAGCCTTACGCGTCGGCCACCCTTTACCCCAAGGAAGTTTTCTGGTACTCATTTCTGTTAGAGCGTGAGTCGACCCCAGGGCCATAGTGCAGCTGGAAGGATTAGGTCAGTATAAAAATCCAAGACCTCATTGGGTATCGAACCCGCGCCTTTCCGGCTTGTAGCACAATGCCTCAACCAACTACGCTACCGTTTGCCGTCATTAGGGCGTTAGTTACGTGCCAATCCATTTCAGGGAAATAGAAAAAAGTTTTTCTTTTGGTCATCTGTTAGAATGAAGAACTATACATCCACTCGCCTGTCTAAACTCGATGTGAGTCGGTTGGTGTGTTATCTGTATCGAAGTAACTTGCGTACGCTTTGGAAGACGCGTGGTTATGGCGTACGGAGACGACGTCCAGAGACTGACAGACGTGGCAACAGATGTAATTGGCTCCTGTCAGCATCCTGCCCATTGTGAGGATGCAAAGAGCTGCAAACACATGCAGACTTATGGAAACACAGTGTGAGGCGGGTAACCAGCTGTACTGTAGTTCTGCGGACTGATACGTGAGGACGTGTAATTGAATCGGTACGTAGATAACAAAGCCTATGAAAATGTGGCAAAGTTCAGACTTTAGGAATGAGAGTAAAAGGTTAAGTTGTCCCTGTGATTAACTAATTAAGCACTACGCCACGAAGGCGAATGAGGAATGGATGTATAGGTCCACATTTCTTGACCTCGGCACTGGTTGAAGGTGAATGGGCAGCTTCATGCCCCAGCCGTATAGCCCGGGGAAACAGCCCCGGTACCCAATGGATAGGAGGTTGGATGGGCCACAGAGCCGGTCTGGACGGCATGGAGAAGCGAAAATTATTGATCCCACCGGGACTCGAACTCCCACTCCTCCGTCCAACAGCCCGTAGTCAGTTACTATACCGACTGAGCTATTCCGGCTCCTTTAGGAATGAGATTATGAAATAGAAATTCATGAGGAAATAAAGAGCAGATTAATTTCATTCAGTTCACAATATTTTAAGCATTAAAATATACAAAACTATATTTTTTAATGGTGCTAAACTTAGATTAAGGTGTAAATTTTCATTGAAGTATATCTAATTAATTTCTTATGTAGATTACATATTGTTGGAAATCTCAGATGTTTCGACCATATAAGACCACCTTCAGGGGGGATAAGTTAAAAAAGACAAAAAAAAAGGCAAAGACGTCGCTGTGCTTATTTGATTAAGCACAAAGGCGTGCAGGCGTATGGTGAAGCGGAGTTATAGTTCTACCATTTTTGACCTCGGCACTTGATGGAGATGAGTGGTCAGCTTCACGCTCTTGCTGCTTTACCCAGAGGAAACATCTCTCTGTACCTTCAACTTTGTACCATATTAAAGGAAATGGATAAATGTCCACGCAATAAATATTTATAGACTGATATTATATTAAAATTTGTTGATCTCTCGAATCAAGAAAAGAACGTGTATCGAGGCAATATTTTGAACGAGGCACAAAGTGATACGGGGCTGGAGAATACTGCATAATGAGGGGTCTGATAACTCGTACTGCTCTCCCAAGTGATATGGACAGGCCATGTAGTACGCATGGGAGAGAAAAGAATGCTTAAATGTTTTTAGAAGGAAACCCTGAACGCAAAAGCACCACTGGACATAGACTGGAGGATGATGTTAAAATGGATCTTACAAAAATGGGATTGAAGGATGTGGACAGGATTCATCTGGCTCAGAATAGGGACCAGCAGTGGGCTATTGTGAATACGGTAATGAACCTTCAGGTTCCATGAAACGCTGGGTATTTCTTGAGCGGCTGAGCGACTGGCGCCTTCTCAAAAAGGATTCAGCTGCATTGATTTCATTTGTTCAACGCCAATTGCACCTGCGCAAAACAGACAATTTACGCGTCTTTTTTTTTTTTTTGTGGAATATTTTATAAGGCTGTCAGTAGCTTAGTATATACTGTCGAAATGTAGGGCTATAGGTAAATGATGAATTGCAAAAATTTGGGACAAAAGCGGCCTTGGCCTAATTTGAGGTTCTTTATTTAGAGGAACTGGAGAAAACCACAGAATTGTCAGGATAGTTCGTGTCCCTGCAGAGAATCGAGGCGACCACCTACCGAATACAAGACAGAGCCGTGAGCGCTTGAGCTGACTTCCTCGATATAGCAATGCTTTGACTTATAGTTACTTACTCAGAATATCGTTAGAAATGTTTATGAACGATGTGATAATCTGAGAGAAGTACAGGCTCATTTCGACGCGTCCTTCATTCAGCCTGGGACGCCCACTGCGACGAGCCGCGACTGTATGCATCGTGTGAGCTTGTAGCGTCTGGCCATCTGCATACATCATCTCGGCCGTCCCTCGCCTCAACCCTTCCAGTTTTCTTTACTCTTCTTCCCTTCAGGAAGTTTTAAAGTTTCGCTTCGCTAAACGCGAATAATTGCTGTGCTTTATGCTTCAGTTCATTGCGTCAGATGGGTTCGGACACTTGTTCACACATTGACCAGTCTGCTACAGGATGTTCCAAAGTATTATCGCAACAGTTGAACGTGTGATGGATATAAACAGAAAGTATTTGAGAACGAAGTGTCACGAGACTATAGCAGATATAGGGTGTAACAGATGGCTTCAGACACTTATTCACATGTTAACCGGTCTGATATAGGGTGTTCTACGAAAGTTTTATCGCTATAACTGAATGTACCAAGACTTCAGCATGATTAATTCTCCAAGTTACTCTTCTTCTATGTCAATACGATTACGGCCACGTCACTCATCACATCCACTCCTGAGAATGGAAACGAATGGTCTCCGAAACGTAGGAGAGTGACGTCACCATCAAACAGCTGATGGCCGAGAAAGCGTCATTCAGTATAGTCACCACTAAAACTTCAAATCATGTTGCACGAAACGCGTGGGCAGTCTGCAGGATTCTCTTGGTATTAGAGTAGGTGGTACACATACTAACCACTTCACATACTTAAGGACTGTCGGATACTTTCAGCCGATATTGCAGAAATGCCCATCAATTCTTCTGTCACACTTGGAACAAAATACGTGGAATTCGATAGGAATAAAAAAGTTCTGGCTTTTAACCATATAAATTAATCTTATTCTAAAATTATATTAAATTTTGTCACAAGTCAGCATATACATGAAATATCTGCCTGTACTTGAACAATAGAAAGTGCATCTTCATAATGGGAGTTTCAGCTTACATTTAAATTCTGCACAGCCCTACACTATTTCTCATAACCCTTTGAAGTTAAGTGGTTATTATATGTAACACCCTCTTTAACGTAAAAATAATCGGCATTTTGCTCTTACAGTTCCTTATATTTCTCACAATAAACATCGATTATTTCCCTAAACAACATTAACCGGTTGGGCTTTGTAGCGAAGACTTAATGTGTTTCCTGTGAGGTACGAACTGAGCNCGATAGGAATAAAGAAGTTCTGGCGTTTAACCAAATAAATTAATCTTATTCTAAAATTATATTAAATTTTGTCACAAGTGGAGGCCTCTTGTCAGCATATACATGAAACATTTGCCTGTACTTGAACAATAGAAAGTGCATCTTCATAATGGGAGTTTCAGCTTACATTTAAATTCTGCACAGCCCTACACTATTTCTCATAACCCTTTGAAGTTAAGTGGTTATTATATGTAACACCCTCTTTAACGTAAAAATAATCGGCATTTTGCTCTTACAGTTCCTTATATTTCTCACAATAAACATCGATTATTTCCCTAAACAACATTAACCGGTTGGGCTTTGTAGCGAAGACTTAATGTGTTTCCTGTGAGGTACGAACTGAGCTTATATATACTGCATTCTGCCAACACAGTGTATTTGTGTGTTCCGTATGGTTCTCACAATAAACAGCGATTGTTTCCCTAAACAGCATTAACCGGTTGGTTTTTGTAGTGGAGACGTAATGTGTTTCCTGTGAGGTACGAACAGGATATTTAAATGTTATTTAGATGAACTTCATGGCTTAGACGTTTAAATAAGATTCTAAAAGCCGAATGAACCCTTTCCTTTCATCGTGTATACAATGTTTGTTTTTTAGTATACTTGTTTTGAAAAGGACGAAGCCACTGTGCAAGCCGGCAGCACCTAATTATCTTGTTACTCTGCAGTGAAGGATGAAGATCAAGTTTTTTATTCAATATAACTACACGAGAGAGATACCCGTGGGGCAGGCGTGTTCCTGTCTCGTGCGAGGCTAACGCGAGGGGATGATCGGACAGCCCCACTCTGTAGCAAGGTGTGTGTATCTCTGTGGATATGAGCCACGTTCCAGGCACGCGAAGAGGAAAAGCAGTAAGAAACAGCCGCTTCATAAATAAGTACGCAGAGCGGAGGAACTCACGTACTGTACTAAAAATATCTCTAAGGAGGTCATCATTGGATCATCATATTCTTCATCGTTTTTACTGTAATTACACACTTTTGGCTCACCACAGCAACGAATTATCGAACATTAATACGTATCATGAATATGATGTCACGGTTTTGAGTGACTGTAGACGGGGTTTAGATTGGTGAATGGATTTATTGATCATTTATACATTCGACTCGTTACTACAAGTATTTACAGCGCCACCGTTAATCTCCACACCACAGCACCCGCGAGGAATTTTCCAGCCTGCTGTGTTTTAACCAGCCGTTCCCTCGCAACGGCTTCTAACAGCGGAGATTTTTCAGCTTCACGAGCTCAAGTCCTCGCTTCAGAGATTCCGGTACAGAACTGACTAAACTGACATTCACCCTTGCTTATAACACATCAGCACAGAACACATAGAAAACACAGCTCTTCTATTGTCGTATTCGTGTTTGTTACTGCGGGAACATTTTTACCAAACCGTTACTCAGAAACAGCCCTGGTATATCTACACGCTACAATAATTTATGTATTATTTTACGAACGAGCAACAGTCATATGTTTCAGTGCATCGCGTCTATTCTGTGAGTAATTCAATTCAATTCGTGTTTATTTACGTGCAAATTTAACAGTACAGAGGCCAATAACAAAGTTTGCACGAGCACATAGAAATACAGATATAACTAAAAAACAAAATACTAATAAGACAGTGTATATAATGGCATTAAATTAGTAATAATTCCAAGAAAAATTAAAGTTAGCATTAACAGGTGAGAAAATGAAGTAAGTACATTTCGAATGGTTATTCCATTATGTGGTGAGGAAAGACAATGCACATATAATAATAATAATAATAATAATAATAATAATAATACATTGATGTAGACATACGAAATGTAGTATATTGTGTAAGGGAGACTGTAATTGACTATTTCTGCGCGTTATTTAGGACCCGGCATTTAGCGGCTGAAGATTACAATTTTTACCTGCCCCACTGAGCCGTTTAACTAGGCGGTAATGCATCAGGTTTGCATTCGAGAGGTGTCCGTTCGAAATCTTGGACTGAGATGTACGCTATCGTGACTGAGGTTTCTGTGGTTTTTCTCAGTACCTCAAGGAAAATGCCAAAATAGATCTTAGTTTGGCTACGACCACTTCCTTCCAGATCCTTTCCAGTTCTGCGTCCGACAGTCATGTTACCATTCGACGCTCTATAGTTCAGGTGTAGACAGGGTCGTGAATAACCCACAAGGAGACGCCCGGGGACGTGCAGACCAACAGTATTTATGGTTTCCTGTGTTTCAGTTTTACACCCGCAGAAACGGGACTGGGCGACAGACGACACTGAAATAAAAGGTAAAACTCATTCCTGTCTCCAGCTTCTTCTTGACTGCTACGTGTATTTCGCATTGTTGATCCCAGATATTTGTTCATCCGCTTTATTTGTTTGTTTGTTAGTCTGCTTTTCATTTGTTTTTCTTTTAAATTTCCGATGTTTCCGCCATGATAGTCATACGGATGTTTGGAAGCCAGGACATGCGGTAGCGTATTTGGATGAGGCACTGTGCTACAAACCGGAAGGTCGCGGGTTTGATTTCCGTTGAGATCATTAGATTTTTCAATTGACTTCATCCTTCCAGCCGCACTATGATCCTGGGTTAGACTCAGCCTCTAAACAGAAATGCGTACCAGGAATCTTCCTGGGGGGTAAAAAGTTGCCGGCTCGTAAGGCTGACATCACCGCCATCTGTGAGCCGATTTTCTAGGACGTGTGGGAGCCTCGACGTCTTGACAAGCCTATGCGCCTCCACGGCCTGTTACAGAGCTCTACCTTTCTATCTTTACGTTTCTAAGCAAATCTCTGTCCATTTGTGTATGAACTCTGTTATAGAAATTGTGAGAATTTAAGACTGACGCTAGAATCGTTTGATCGACAATAACGAAAATGTATTTTGAAATTAATATCTTTCAACTGACAAACTGTCAAACGCGAAAGCCGCACGTTTGTGCTTCCTTGGCTCTGCGGCTCTTTGAGGACCTTGTCCTCGTCCACAACAATGTCAATCTCTAGTAGTCGACTATTAGTCTCCTTCTCTTCGCGTTCACCTCCCCTAAATATTTTCTACATCGTCCGGCGACCTCAATATGAGATTTCCCACTTCCATTCTCCCCCCCCCCCTCCCCTCCAGCCATTTAAGGCTGATTGTTTATTAAAATGCTGCTGGTTCTCGACAGCACAGTTATTCTTAGTTCCGAGTCCCGTGGAACTGAAGAAGATATTTGTATTTTTCATTCTCTCAAAGGCTGAAATTCTTCTACACACTAAATATAAATTCAGTACGCACCTCACAGGAAACATATTACGTCTCCGATACAAAGCCCAACCGTTTAATGCTGTTTAGAGAAATAATCGCTGTTTATTCTGAGAATTATACGGAACACATAAATACACTGTATGGGCAGAATACAGTATATATAAATCCAGTTCGTACCTTACAGGAAACACATTACATCTCCGCTACAAAGCCCAACCGGTTAATGCTGTTTAGGGAAATAATCGTTGTTTATTGTGAGAACCATACGGAACACATAAATACACTGTGTGGGCAGAATGCTGTATATATAAATTCAGTCCGTACCTCACAGGAAACAAATTACGTCTCCACTACAAAGCCCAACCGGTTAATCCTCTTTAGTGAAATAATCGCTGTTTATTGTGAGAACCATATGGAACTCACAGATACACTGTGGGCAGAATGCGGAGTTTTTTATATGTTAAAACAATTGGTGGTACATGTAGATACCACTGCACTTCGAATGTTGAATTCTTCCCTGACTTCATTCCAGTCGCCCACACGTTTAGGCATTACAAAGAAAGGCATGCGGGAATTTTTAATTCTTATACAAAATGAAATATCATGTTAAATGATTTTCACCCACACATAAATTGAATTACGACAAGCAATTAAATTACAACGCATCCACCCATGAAGCAGTTGTATGAGAATATCAATGACCACACACTTGCGTTGGTGTATCAATGTTTTCATATTAAGCCTGTTTCCTTTTGAAGGCGGTGACAGAGAACAGTAGAAATATCTTTTCTAGAGGTCACGTCCCTAGACATGGCCTCTAGATTGGGCGTGAGGATGTCAGGAGATATATGGCAAGAAATAGCAATGCAGTGGTTGCATTTGTATTATGAGAGGAAAGGAGAGTGACCCTGTTATAACCCATACATATCCTACAACCCTTATTTCAGTTTGTGGACTCGACAAAATCACTGCCCCTTCTGCCAAGTCTTAAAACAGGGACAATAGCAATAACAATTTTGTGTTTTGCTTTCGTAGTAATGTTACCTGTGTCTGCGCAGAGAAGTATATGTGAAACAGATGCCGTCTCTCTGCCACGTTTTCTGCTTTTGTTGATTTATTTTTTCGTTTCTGGAACTGAAGTTCTCACCACTTCAAGCATTAATTGGCTGCTAAGTCTTACATCCTAAATTACTCTTCTTAGTGTTTATTATTCAGCTGTATTTACGGAGAGATTTAAATGATCCTATAACAGGTTCATTTGTGGACACGAGGAACCATAAATTTACAAATACGACTGACTGAATTTTCGTCTGAAGAAACCGCCACTAACTCTGTTTCTTAGGGCCGTGCCATAGTTCAAGCGGTTAGTCGCTGACTTCCCACCGCGGCGGCCCGGGCTCGATCCCGGGTCTGGTGAAGTGGGATTTGTGGTGGAGAAAGTGGCGCTGGGGCAGGTTTTCTCAGAGTACTTCGGTTTCCCCTGCCAGTCTTCATTCCACCAATTGCTCCACAATCACCCTCACCTATTATCTGGGCCTGATACAATAGGCCTGAAGTGGCCACAGAGCAAGGGACATAGTCCCACCCCACTAGCAATAAAAAAAAACTCTGTATCTTGAATATCAGAATCTTCCAATTTACGTAATTTGTTTCCAGTGTATTGAAGCCATATTGTCATCTTGGTATCTCAGTTTTTGGGATGAAATGAGATGATGATGTTCTCTGAGTCTCCGTATTGTGTTGCATTATCTCAACTCACTCTGTTTGCTACAATCTGGAAGGTCGCGGGTTCAATTCCCTGTGTGATCACTCGATTTTTCAGTTTACCTAATCCTTCCAGCCGCACTGTATCTCTGGGGTCGACTCAACCTCTAACAGAAACGAGTACCAGGAATCTTCCTGCCGGTAAAGGGCGGTCGGCTCTTAAGGCTGACAACTTCACCACCATCTGTGAGCCGATTGTCTAGAAAATGTGGGAACCTCGGCGTCTCAACCCTATGTGTCTCCACAGCCTGTTACAAGAACAACTTTACCTTTTTTATGTCCTCACACGCTTTCACGGCTTTACCTCGCTTGCAAGTTGGAGATTTCGAAACGTGTTTTGTTCTGAGTTACATTTCTAAACTGCAGTTGATACCCAGTTTCCCGAAAATCGGTGCTGATGGACATAGTACACTCCAGCACTCAGGTGTCCATATGTGCGGGCAGGATCTCAGCACGTGACGGTGTCGCGAAACGTACTCCTATTATGCACCCACCAATAGGCTCACAGGTAACAGAAACCGTTGCCACTGCTGTTACATTTCATAATTCTATTGGCTGATTGATTTCCAATTTAATTAATGATGCCCCGTCAGTGTTTTGGAAGCCGGAGTATTTGAATCGGTACAGCGAATAGGTTGTGGGGCTTGATGTACGGGTAACTGCAGTTCGTTTCCGGGCTGAGGCAGGCGTTTTTGTGTTCTTCATGGACTCCACAACGGTACTGGGGTCCACCCTGCCTGATTGACGCCGGGGCTTATTAACAGCGTGTGAAGCGGTGCTTCAGTTCCCCAATATGATTTCGTGAAATGGTATTTAACCCTTTGATACACAAAAATGAGAAGGGTGGGTTGATGGAAGTATTTCTAGGTTTTGAGGTTCTCGGGCAATGCCTGTTCGTCCTCATAAAATTACGTTTAAGGGAGGGTAAAGTGTTGGGAAGCGAAGAAGGCAAAGGAGTAGGAAGTGGACTCTGTTATGAGCAGAGAAATGAAAATGAGGAGAGGTTGTGTTGTTTCATGTTCAAAATTTTTATATTAACTCTTGGGGTTGCGTTAGGGTATAGGTTTTATTTAAATCTGGGGGAATAATATTAGTCAAAATGTTGAAGTTAACATGGGGGGTGCCGTATGAGTAGCGTGAAGTGGCTTTTGTGAACCGTGTCAGCATTTGTTTGAAGACAGGAAGACCGAGTCGAGTCTTGTCTTATGTTACGACCGACAGTCAGCCGGCCAGTCTCTATTGGAATAAAGCACCCTCTTGGAGCTTATGACCAGCTTTTTTTTACTGTCAGACAGTTGCGAGCTTGTTGATGTGGGGCTCTCTCTCTGACGAGAGGACGGGTATGTCGTTTACAATTGCTGCTGGCCCTCGCCAGCGCAGTTATTCTCGGGTCCGAGTCCCATGGGACTCGCAATCATATATTACTGTCTCAGATTCGAGATTTCCCTTTTTGTCGCCTCCTACGACTCATAGGCCTACGGTGGAGGTATTCGATCCGGCCTCCACACCATTCACCTAAACAAGATTTTAAGAATCAGCTCATACCTCACAGAAAACACTGCATCTGCATTAGAAAAATATTCTGACGAATGCCATAGCTAGAAAACAGTTTTTAATCGCTGTTTATCCTGATAATCACAAGAAGCAAATAAATAAGTTCTAGAAAAAGTGCGAAATGTCTGAACATTACAGCCGGGATGACTCAGTCGGTATGGCTACAAGCTGGACTACCGGGGTTCATATCCCGGCAGGGGAAAGATTTTTCTATCCTCCATATTGTCCAAACCGCGTCTGGGGCTCACACAGCCTCTTATCTAATCAGTATCCGTGGCGATATCCCCTAGTACAAATCGGCCTGGACGTGAAGGTGACAATTCACCTCCATCTAGTCCCGAGAACACGAATAGTGGAGCTATATCTCCACTCCACCATACATCTCCATGTCGTGGTGTTTAATTATTGAAGCACAGGGACAGGTTTACCTGTACGTCGCTTTGGCGCATGCGTGAGTTCCTTTGCTGACCGATAGGGTGTGATAGTGGGACATGACAGCGCAGCAGGAACCGGTGTAATTCAGTTGCCCGCCAGATGCCAGTAGCTGTCTCCTAAGAGACCCGCAGAACCTGTTCGCCGCCAGGTACCCTGGGGCCCATCGCACCTCCCGATTTCTTTAATCGCAGCCCTGTATCTGTGGTCGGAACTCACTCAGCATTCCGCCGCTTTTGCGTCAACAGTTTTGGGTTCGATTCCTTCAAGAATCTTTATCTCGAGATTTTCAGAGCGAAGGAATATACGGTCGCACCTCGGACTTACGACTTAATGCTTTCCCGAAAACGGGTTGTAAGTCGCGGGACGTACCTGGAGCGTAAAGCTCGGGCCTATATCTTCAGTTTTTAACACCTATTACGCTATGAGTCTATTGTACTTATTCTAAAATCAACAAACAGCCAATAAATAACATTTTAACAAATAACACGTATATTAATGTCACTCTTGACGGGGTTTTGGTTTGGATGTTGGATTTATTGACCACTTTAACACACGCAGTTCCTAATTACACTTAATTATAGCACCATCACTGATCTCCACACTTCACAAATCACTACAGCACATGCTAAATATTTTCAAGCCCGCAGTGTCTTCGCTACTAATTGCCTGGTAAGGGCTTCTAACAATATCTATTTCTCTGCTTCCGTGCTCTCTGAATGGCGGTTCCCTTCAAACTCTCTCAGTGCTTCAACTAACTAACTCTCAGGTCGGCGACCTCCTAACATCAACCTCCTAATCTTGGCTTCACAGCCTGACTCTCAACGGACAAGTGAGCTCCAAAGTCAAAGTTACTTTACGACTAGCGGTTTACCGTCGTTTATCAAGCCGTTCCCTAACAGCGGCCGTCTTATCTTGTTCAAATGTGTTGCCTAGCAGCGAAAGTTATTTCGTTGTCGCTGCTTAGAAGTGGGTCTCTACGCCACAATATTAGAAATTAGTAAACTAACTTACTACACGAAGCTGAGTCCTTCTTGAGAAGCCGCTAGTCGCTCAGCTACTCAAGAATTTCCTAACACTTTATGGAACATGAAGGTCCATTACTGTGTTCACAATAGGCCGCCCCGGTCCCTATTCTGAGCCAGATAAATCCAGTCTGTACTATCCCATCAGATTTCTTTAAGATCCATTTTAATATTATCCACTCTCGTAGTCTAGATCTTCCTAGTATATGTCATACTTCTAGCTTTCCCAGCTAATCTCTGCATGCATTCCTTTCTGCTTTGCGTGCTAAATACCTTGTCCATCACATACTTCTTGACGTGATTATTCTGATGCAATAAAATGGAACTCAGTTGGAAGGGTGTGCATAGCGGTAGCGCTATATAAACTGTTTCCTTAGGGTTTCCCGTTTGGAATATCAGTTCTGACACCGGCAAGTCTAACTGAGGATTTCCGTGGTTTTACTCCAGTTCCTTCAGGTAAATTGCGAGATATTACCCTATATTAGGCCACGACAACTTCTTTCTAAATCGTACCTAATCATCTATCATCCTATCATTGGACACTGTGTAAGTTAGCTACTGACAGCGTCATGAAATTTTCCACAAATAAAGAAGTGCCCACTATAACCTGAGGTTTTGAAGTACTGGTTTGGTAACCCTTAAATAAATAGGAAACTATTATAGTCCGTGGAGGCGGTATAGCTCAGTTGGTATACCGACTGGTTAAAGGCTGGGCAGAAAATGAATTGCGGTTCGAATCCCAGCAGAGACATGACCAAGACCGTCTATGGAACTCACCTAGACTCCTATGCAATTTTATACCTGGAGCTCTTTCTCCGGGGTTAAAGCGTCCAGAGTGTGTAGCTCATCTTCATTTAGTTTTTTTTTTTTTTTTTTTTTTTTTTTTTTTTTTTTTTTTTTTTTGGTTTCTTGTGGTGGGGTGAGACTGAGCCCACTTTGTACGTCGGCTACGATTGGCCTACTGTACCAGCCCAGGATGATAGATTATGTGCGTGGAGCAGTCGGTGGAATGAGAATTAGTAGGGGAAACCGAAGGCCTGAAGAAAACCTGCCCCACTGCCACATCGTCCACCACAAACGCCACAAGACCTGATCTGGGTTCGAACCCGGGTCTACGCGGTGGGAAGCCAGCGACTAACCGCCTGAGCTATGGCACCGCTTTTTGAATCTACCTCTGAGATTAAGAAACTGTGCAGCTGTAACCTACCTCCACCCCCACTATACATCTTCATGCTTAATTAATTAAACACAGGGACAACTCTACTGCTACATGTTAGTTGACCTGTGTAATTGCAGGGCGTACAGCTTATCGTCTTGCGGTTCTACTCAGATATCATCTCGTGAGCAAAATAAGGCGGACGTCGATCTGTATGGACGTCTGCGACGCCTGTCGCGTCGAAACCGTTTCAATATTCCCGTCAGAAATCGTGAGATTGAATATGAGAGAGAAGGATTTTTGAGGGGTTGAAACGACAGGGGGTTAGGGTGCGTTTGATTGAAACAGAACCTGCTTCTTTTCCTTATGCTAGTGGTGACAATTTCACGAGAACCTCCCCCCTTCACCCCGTAAGCCACCAAGTGAAGATCTGGAATGTGATTCTTAATTTAAAACAGTAACTTTGCTCCTCTTCTCCCTCACCCCTTACACCCCCATCCCCGCCCTTCTCAACCCTCTTTATTGCACTGACAGCTGACCCGCACTCTGTGCCTGGAATGGCAACACTGACAAGATTTTGGGCTCCGAGCTTATGATATTGTTTACAGTCAGAATTCAGTACGGCGAACTGAATTCGGTTCGTTGCAAAAGTAAACCTATTGGATTTCCTACGAACGGTTCTCCGAATCTGACAACTCGATGACCTTTAATTAGATATTTATAAAATTTCAGTGTACGTCTCAATCGGTATAGCGACTGGCAATGGGCCGAATGGCCGGGATTCGATTCCCAGTAGGAGCAAGATTTCTTTTCCTTCTCCATGTCGTCCATATTGACTCTGAGACACAACCAGTCTGTCCAATGGCTACCGGACACTCTTTACCCTGGAAGAATCGCCCGGGGTCTGATGCCAATCACCTCCCACAAGCGCAGAGGTCAGGAATCTTGGAGATATACCCGCACTCCCACGAACGTCTTCTTGATGTGGTGCTTAATTAATTTTTTGCCTTTCCTCTTCGTTTAAATAGAATTTCAACATTTGAAGCCTGAAGAGAGAGAGGAAGGGGGAAGTAGTGGGAGAATTTATATTTTAGGGCACGAGGGTACTACGTCTATTACGTCTCCGCGACAAAGCCCGACCGGTTAATGCTGTACGTTTGTGAGAAAGTAAAGCGCTGGGAAGGAAAGAAGGTAAAGGGTTAGGAAGTGGACCGTGTTGTTAGAAAAGGAAAGAAATTTGAACTGTCTAAAGACCATCCAGAGGCTCAATCGTACCTCTCAGGGAACACACCCCTTCTCCATTGCACTGAACAAGTTGTCTGAAGAAGTAATGCTTGAGGCTTGTAACTGGGATGTGCTCTGTTCGAATCTCGGCTGAGACACAGACTATCATGGTCCTCAGTCTCTCTAGGTAAATGCTGATATATCTTAATATAGGCCATGACCGACTCCCATCACATGTTTTACAATTCATTATTTACTGTTATGTCTTTCAACGCTCTGTAGTTCAAGTCCCTTAAAGAGTCGTGAAATAAACAACACACATATTCTCCGTAACAAAGCCCAATGATGTCTAGGGAAATAATCTCTGTTTATTATGAGAACCATACGAAATACACATAAATACGTACATTGTCTGCGCAAAATATAGAGATAATGAATCAAGTAAATTTTAATTCGTTGTTTGGTGCTTCTCTTAGTGAAGGTATTTATTAGCTCCAGCCATTTAAAGGCTGATTGTCTTTTAAATTGTTACTGGTTCTCGACAGCACAGTTATTCTTAATTCCGAGTCCCTTGGGACTGAAGAAAATATTTTTATTTTTCATCCTCTCAAAGGCTAAAATCTTCTACATACTAAATATAAATTCAGTTCGTACCGCATAGGAAACACATTACGTCTCCGCTACAGAGACCAACCGGTTAATGCTGTTTATGAAAACAATCGCTGTTTGTTGCGAGAATCACACGGAACACATAAATACACTGTGTGGGCAGAATGCAGTATATATAAATTCAGTTCGTACCTCACAGGAAACACATTACGTCTCCGCTACAAAGCCCAACCGGTTAATGCTGTTTATGAAAACAATCGCTGTTTGTTGCGAGAATCACACGGAACACATAAATACACTGTGTGGGCAGAATGCAGTATATATAAATTCAGTTCGTACCTCACAGGAAACACATTACGTCTCCGCTACAAAGCCCAACCGGTTAATGCTGTTTAGTGAAATAATCACTATTTGTTGCGAGAATCACACGGAACACAAATACAGTTTGTGGGCAGAATGCAGTATATATAAATTCAGTTCGTACCTCACAGGAAACACATTACGTCTCCATTACAACGACCAACCGGTTAATGCTGTTTAGGGAAATAATCCCTGTTTACTATGAGAACCGTACGGAACACAAAGACGCTGTGTGTGCAACACATAGACCGTCTTATATTTAAAACAGATTGTACATGTAGTTAGGACTGTGGTATACAGCAGTGTTTCTCAACCGCCCAGCCGGGGCCCGGTACCGGACTCTGGTATCATTTATCTTATTATCTTATAAAAAAGAACTTTTACCCGCCGTGGTCTTAGAGATTGAGGACCACAGGTATACAGAATTGAGGTCAGTGCTTTTTCCAGCCAGCACACATACCGATATATATCGGCAAACATGAGGAAAATGAAAAGTTGCACATTTTCCGGTACATTTTTCTAATTTGAGGTTAAAACCGAACATTAGAGTGCCTGCAGGCAGTTTTCAGGCAGTAGCTCGATTAGGCCACAGCAACTTCCTTCTATATCCTTTCCAATTCATCATTCATGAGCCATCACTCGACGCTATGTAGCATTGCTACTGACACCATCAGTCAAACTTGTTTGTAGCAATTAATAGCTATATTTAAGGTTCTGTAAGCTAAAGGTGCTTAATTGAGCACCACGCCATGAAGACGCATGGGGCAATGCAGGCATAGCCCAGGAATTCTTAACCTCACACTAGTCTGAAGTAAATAGTGAGCTTTATGTCTAGGCAGCTTAACCATAGGGGAGTCAACTCCCCTGTGGGTGGGCCCCATCGGTCTGTGAACTTTGGAGAAGAGGAGGAAATCCTTGCTTCTGCCAGGAATCGAACCACAATTCCTCGGTCGTCCAGCTTATAGCCTAGCCGCTATGCGGACTAAGCTATTCTTACTCTCGTTTGGGGTAGAGCGGTTGAATTAGTTTTCCATGAATGCATAATAGTAATTAATTTAATGAAGATAAATATTTATTAAACACCGGTTGGCCCTCTGTGTAAGAAGTATGTACTCAGAAAGAAATTCTGTTGGCACAACTGATTTATCTAATAAGACGTTGCAAGAGAATATTTTATATAATAAATTGTGTAACGTTTTTTATTATTAATCCTCTTTTTTCTACGTGACGCTTCATAATGTTGGGGAGAGGATTTCGCGTCAAGATGATATCATTTTGACGAAGATGGGAGGAAAGTATAACGACTAGGGGCGGTGGGTTGGTTTGGGGGTAGTATGGTGGATGGATATTTTAAGGGTGGGTATAGTGCATCTCGGGGAAAGGCTGTAAGGGGGCTGGTCGCGTCCACAATTTTAAACAGATGCAAATTCCCCAGTCGTGATATCCGAACCCCGGAAACTGATTTATTTTAGTGCAATAGTGATCTATGGCGTTTCAGTTGAGACGAAATTAAAAACACCACCGATGTTTAGGCCGATAATACTCCATTATTTATTTCGAATTTTCATGCAAATCGTGGAGTTTCCTAAAGATAAAATAGTATTTGCCTTAAAAACATAAATTTGTCTCTCTAATTAAATAATTAAATACTACAACACGAAGACGTATGGGAGAATGTACGTATAGATCCACGTGTACACTAGTTTGAGGTGAGTGGTCAGCTTCACGTCCCGGCCGCTTTACCCTCGGATATAGGAGCCTGGGTGGGCTTCAGAAACCGTCTGGAGGACGGGAGGAAGACAAAATTCTTGGGCCTGTCGGTACAAAAAATGTAACCTTTCTGTTGTCCAGCCTGTAGTCAGTCGCTGTACTGGTTGCGCTAGAAACTGCAATAACGTGTTTTGTCAGGAGTCAGTGTAGCTCAGTTACTGCGGTAACTACGCTGGATTTCCTCTCCTCTACAGAATCAGGCTTCTTGTCTTAGGCTGGGGCCACAAGAGCGCACAAGATGCGTCCGTCGTAACGAACGCCGTGACGTCCGTTGTAGAAACAAACAAGAGAGGCGAATGCTACGCTTTCTTCTGGCTCCATTGCAGACAAAAATACGCACCGCATTCTACAACTGTGTTGTGTCCTCAGCAACGTCCTTTATAAAGTACGTTCGTTGCAACGGACGTACTTCGTGCGCTCGTGTGGCCCCAGCCTAATGGCTACTGAGGGATACTTCCCAAAGGTAAAGCAGCCGGGGCGCGAACCTAACGGCTGATTCCCCACCAACTACTGACATTTAATACCCCTTGAATTAATATTTTGTGATATATTTAGGACTTAGGCAAAAGCTGGAGTGCGTAAAGACCAAAGGCAGGGCGAATGAATGGAAAGAATTTTGGAGAAATATCTTGCCTCAACCGAGACGCTCTCCTGACATTGACCTGAAGACACCGAGAATGTCTACGAATAACGTTATTTAGGACAGCAAGTGTCCCGGCCAGGGTTCGAACCGGAACCTGCCAATTATATGGATAAAGCTCGAATGAATGGAGCTGTATTTGTACGCCCCTTATGCAGTTTCATTTATGTTGTTTAATTGGACACACGGAACTCTTTAACGTTACACATTAAAGAAGTTATATTTTTCTCTTAAAGTGGCTGTCGTAATACAGAATTTCTTCTATTTGACATTTAACCTCACTTCTTCATATGCAATAACATTAACAATAATAATAGCAATATCAACAGTAGTAATACTAATAATAATAACAGAAGCTCGAGAAATAGGAAATTTTGGAAGCACGGCTTTTGAAAATGAAAAGGTAAAGTTTTCCCTGTAACTGGCCGTGGAGGCCCACAGGTTTGTCAAACGTTGAGGCTCCAACATTTTCTAGGCAATCGGCTCATAGATGACGGTGAGGCTGCCAGCCTTACGTGGCGGCCGCCCTTTACTCCTCAGGAAGATTCCTGGTACTCATTTCTGTTAGAGGCTGAGTCAATCCCACGGCCATAATGTGGCTGGAAGTATTAGGCCAATTGGAAAAATCCAATGACCTCATCGGGAAGCGAACCCGCGACCTTCCGGCTTGTAACATATGCCTCAACGAACTACCCCATCGCGTGCCCGGCCTGTTGGGCATAGAAGACGTAATTTTATGGGGCAATACATTTGCACGTGTATTCTTATAAAGTCCGTAATATGATTAGAGGAATGTGAGTGAAGTATTGGCCGGTAACATTTCGCCGAAAGACTTAGTACTGTGTTGCTCGCAGCAGTGACTGCTGTTGCTATGGCCACAGCTGTGCCACGTGATCACGTTTCCACTGTTCGCCGCCGCAGATTTGCCATCCTTCTCACCGCCTTCTTAACGTTTCTTGTGTGCTCCATTGCTGTCTTATCCTGTCTTCATGGCATATCACAGGAATCGAACCTCTGTCCACTGCACAGGAAGACATGTTTCGATTATTGTCTTGTTTCCTTTCCTTGATGGTTTGTTTAACGAAGATATCAGTAGTTTCGGTATTGTAACATCGAAGGGAAGAATGATGATTTGGAAGGAAAAGGACGTAGCCTAATCGAGTCAAACCCGGAATTTGCCTGGAGAGACCGAGGAACGCAACGAAATGCTTGGTCAGAACAGCCGGTATGCCAGAGCGTGGAAGGTTATGTTCACAACACGCAATTATGCCCCTCTTCAGAAGCTCAAAATCTTTGAACTGGTCAAAAATTCCTTGCCTTTTCTTGATATTTTGTCCTGGTGCAGATGAATGAACGCTTTGCCTATTCTTAACAGATTTATTGAACCCAGAGTCTAAATGCAAATCCGGGGGTTTGAGGCTCGAGTCCTGTCCGGGAAATGGCTGTATATCTGTTGTTGAGCTGTGATTTTGTTGTCCTGTGTAGGTAGAGGGGGTTGCAGTGGGCTGATCCCGCTTCCAGGGGGGTTCTACCAATTGTCTGTTATAAGATTCATAATTTAAGAACCTAATTTTGAACAGGATTAGGCCAGACGCCCTAATTCATAAAAGATAAAGAAAGAGAGGACATTATCAAAATTAGAGGAGTCCCTGAAGAGTACTGCCTTCTGAACGTAACGCTGTACATTCCGGTAGAAGTCCTTGCTGTGTTTTTGCTTTTTTTACGTTGCTCCGAAACGTCGATGGATTCTATTGGACTCCACGCCAACACACCCGCTGTGAGAACCACAAATCCAACAAAACTGTTATTCATTAATCATGTTGCGAAACACCAATATTGATGATAATGGTATGAACATAGAGCAGGCTTAGGCTTACTTTGTTTCTTTATTTATTACATAACGATAAACATGAATATATTGGAAATACCGGGAATTTTATGCGTCCGGCCCTTCTACTCTTATGGAGCATAATTACATACTATTTCACCCCCCCTGCATGTAGTTGTGTACTCTCCTGCCCTAGGATACGTAAAAATGAAAATACCTTGAAAATCGATCCTTCCTTTGTCGGTGTTTTGTATTTAATTACTGAAGTATCTCTTGCCGTTAGTTTTGTACACAAACATTTTCATCATTTTCACGCGGTAGCGCAGTTGGTTGAGGCACTATGCTACAAGCCGGAAGATCACGGGTTCGATTCCCGATTAGATCACTGAATTTTTCTTAATTGACCTGTTCCAGCCGCACTGTGGCCTTTTGGTCGACTCAGCCTCTAACAGAAATGAATACCAGGGATCTTTCTCGGGGTAAAGGGCGGCCGGCGCATAAGGCTGACAACCTGATCGCCATCTGCGAGTCGATATTCTAGAAAATGTGGGAACCTCGACTGTCCTTGTAACAAGCCGTAGAGGCCCATAGAATTGTGAGACGTCGAGGTTTCCACATTTTCTTGATAATCGGCTCACAGATGACGGTGAGGTTATTAGACTTTAGAATATAAAGAAGAACCTGAAATCCGTTATAATGTCCAATAACAACAGCCACATATGACAGACAAATATGATAAAAAAATCTGTCCATGTTTCTCCCGGGATATTTTTATTATTATTTACTCATGGAGCTGAGCCGTTCTTGAGGAGCCGCCAATTCTGCAGCTATTCAAGGATTTCCCAAGCACTTTATGGAACCCGAAGGTTCATTACCGTGTTCACAAGTGCCCTCAACTGGTCCCTATTCTCAGCCAGATCAAGCCAATCAATACCACCTCATCCTATTTCTCTAAGATCCATTTTAATATTGTCCGTCCACCTACGCCTTGGTCTTCCCAGTGGTCTCTTTACTTCTGGCTTCCCAACCAATATCCTATGTGAAGTCCTCTTCTCCCCCATTCGTGCTACATGACCTGCCCACCTCATCCTACTTGATTTTTATTATTATTATTATTTATTTAAACTGCAAATGGACTTTTACCCAGTGGCAGTGGCACTTCAATATGACATAGCCCACAAATAACACACTTCACACAAAATAACACACCACACACAAAACACAGCACACATAACTACACAAACAATAAAGGGTATTTTGTCCTTGTCAATATCACAGTACGTTAATAATAAAAACTTTAAAGAAGGCACAAAATTCAAAGCGAGGAAAAAGTTTTGGCCATAAAATTATGTTCATATGCAAATATTGACCTTTTGGAATGGTGCAAGTCTGATCACCCGCATGCTGAGAAGCTTCCAGTTGTTTAGTGATGTGGGTTATACTAATAAGCAACCTGGTGTTATAATTGACTGCAAAACACTTTATGACGTCATAAATTATAAATATTGTAGCCTGTAGTTACAAAGGTGAAAGATTGTAACGTTGTTCTAGGTCAGAAGTTACAAGTCCTACGCCCATATGCCACAAGATGGCCGACAGAAACTAACCACATAGCTTATAACTCAACTGAATAGCTCTCTTCATCAAAAACTAACAGTCGGTCAGTTAATTAATATAGTCTCCGTTTTTTATGGAACCCGAAAGTTCATTGACATTTGCACAAAGGTCTGCAGCTTGTCCCTGGTATTAGCCAAATGAATCCAGCCCCTGTCCTTCCATCTTATTTCTTTCAGATACATTTTAATATTATCATCCAATTTAGACCTAGATTTGGTGTTATGCTTCATGTGCTTCTACGAGAAGACAGTAAAAAAATATTACAACACAGCAATTCGAGCATCAGTCAGTCCTCTTGGGTAATGTGGTCTTATTTCGAAGGTACATTACAAATCAAGTAGATTCTAAAGGGTTTTGACGATGGTGTATAAAACAAAGAATAACGGGGTTTTTGTGAATCTGACAAGGGTTGTCCAGTGATTGAGTTAGCTCCTTCTAAGGAACCCAACTGAGTAGGTATCTCCCCCCTCCCTCACCTGAATGCAGAAACAGGTCCAGTTTCCGAAACGTCGTGTTTTCTTAGTCTCTAGAATACCAAACGATAGAAAAAGTTCAAAATCAAAGTAATTCTGAGTATTGAGATATTCTACGTCTATATCATTTTATGTATTGTCACCTGGTATGTGTGACTATAGACGGGGTTTAGATTGGTGAATGGATTTTTGATCACTTTAACACACGACTCGGAACTACAAGCAATTAACATCGCTACCACTGATCTCCACAATTTACAAATCACCAGAGCACCCGCTAAGCCTTTTCCAGCCTGCTGTGTGTTCACCAGCCGTTCCCTAGTAACGGCTTGTAACAGTGGAGATTTTTCGGCTTCACGCCCTCAAGTTCTCTCTTCACTTATTCCAGTACAGAAATGTCTTGGTCGCCCAAATTGCCTTCCTTAAAACTCCTCGGCGCTGACCGCTTAGACAACACACCTTTCATTCTCGTATGCTAACCGTTTCCGTGGGAATGTGTTCGCTTCACCCAGCAACGGGTTCAGGAACCCCGGCGTTGTTTCGCCAGCGTTGCCCAACAATGGGTCTACACGTTACAGTATTTATGTATTTAAATACGCTTTCAGTAGCTCTGAATAATAATACACGTAATGGAGCATCTAATAATAGAATGATAAATAATGGAAGGGATATGGAAGGCAGCGGCAGTAACCTAATTTAAAGTACCATCTTGGCATCAACCTGAAGGTACTGAGGATTACCAAGAGGGCCTTACTAGCTTTTTTTTTTTATTGCTAGTGGGGTGGCACTGAGTCCCTTGTACTGCGGCCACTTCTTGCCTATTGTACCAGCCCCAGATGATAGGTGAGGGTGATTGTGGAGCAGTTGGTGGAATGAAGATTGCCAGGGGAAACCGAAGTACTCGGAGAAAACCTGCCCCAGTTCCACTTTGTCCATCACAAATCCAACTTGACCAGACCCGGGATCGAACCCGGGCCGTCGCGGTGGGAAGCCAGTGACGCCAGTGAGCTGGTGATTAGTCACCGAGCAATATACAGTGGGGAGAAGTGAAAAGGAAAATGTTTTTTATTCGCATTCTTGGAGGCCCTGACTTGTTGCTTTCGCTTTGATTAGCAATTTGCTCGCACCGTTTCGCCCAAAGTTTCGTCACATTCGGCCCTTGGACCCTGCAGTTACAGCCACAAACAATTCTTGTACACTCCGCCTACAAGCCTATCATATCCCGTTTGTACGCGGCAGGAGATGAAGGCGTTCCCTGCATTACGTCCCCCGTTCGTCTGTTGACAGACGCTTGGCATTCCCTGGCATAGCCTACCCGTAGCAAGAAGAGGTCAACATTTGAATTTCTTATCCGGCCAACGGAGACAATACCAGGTGCCATTCGTGTATGTTTAGACTTGTTCTGAGGCCCACCCAGCCTCCTATCCAATGCCTACCGCGGATAAAGCGACCAGGGCGTGAAGCTGATAATTTTCAATTAGTGTCGAGGTCAAGAAAACTTGGATCTATAATCCAGTCCCGCATAAGCCTTCATGGCGTAGTGTTTAATTAGTTAAGCACTTCTTTATTTATTTATTCTTACACACTCGACTATATACAACTTCGTCCAATGTAGATTGAGCTGGAAATTTTGCTTTTCTTATATGGAGGCTGTCGTTTCTTCGGTGATGATTTCTGTGTTGATAGTTCTCTGGTGCAGGGCCTCGTTTGTGTAGAGTTTTTAAAGTTTTTGTCTTAGCTCTCACAGATGGTTTGTGCTGTGCTTGGCTTGTATACCCTATCTTGATGCTGGTACAAGTGTCCGGCGACAGGGACTAGCTTTATCGATTGGGCCCAGCTGAGTATGTTCCACCCGAAGACGGAGACAGAATTCATTCTCCAAAACGTTCTGTTTTGAAATATAAACAGGACAGTGTTTTAGATGAAAACAGGGGGATGAATAATGCTCAGAAACATAATATTTATCCTATATATTCTTCGTCTAAACATCTTTCAGTTTACGTCATCGTGATGTAGTGACGTAGTTTGTTTCGTTATCATTAGAAAGCTACTTGAATCTGCTTTCAGCATATGCAGAGAACCGGAACTGCCGTAAGGGGGCATCTCGCTGAACATACAGGACCGACGCTGTGTAGTTTGCGTCGTTAAATAACCAAATAAAAAAAACGCGCGCGCTCACACACACACACAGGATTTTTCTCCATATGGTTAGATACTTAAGGTATGACATGCCTTCACAAATATTTAAGACAGAGTGGAATCCTTGTTTAGAAGCTGATGGTCGCTCAGATAATGAAGTAATTCTATCATTTTATGGAACCCAAAAATTCTATTAGCGTCTTCCCAATAACCTTCAGCTTAATCCTAACCTGCTCCATCGAAATGCAGTCCATACCCTCACATATTGTGTATGATCCCTTTGAATATATTCATTTCATATCCTCCCTTCATCTCCTCATGCGTGCTACATGTCCTCATTACCTGATCCTTCTTCATTTCATCAATACAATATTATTTGGTGGGAAGTACAAATTATTAAGCCCCTCATTTTGCTGTTCCCCCGCCCCCCAAAGTTCAAAAATTCCCCTCAAACATCCTCAGTGTGAGTTGAATCTGAGGTCGTCACAGCTGTAAATAATTCCGTGTAGTCTGGTACAAGTTCAACGACGTTGCGGAGAAACATACTGCTTCCATCTTCAGGGTCGAAGATACAGTAAACAACAACGAGCAACTCGGTTTCCTTGCCTCTTACTGCTCCTATACCATATCTTCTATCCTGAAGATGGAAGCATTACGCTCCTCCGAGACATCAGTGAACGTCCATAGGACTGCATGGTGCACTCCCTCAGTCTGACTTCTTCTGTAGGGGTAAATGACCAGTTTCACACCCACATAAAACAACAGCTTAACTATTTTAATAGCTTTTTAGGCAGGAGACAGAAGATGACAAGTTGTGGCACGCAGTAACATTGGCGTTGCCTCTTGATTGTACCTATGCACCGGTGGGCCACGCCCCGGATGGACTGTGGACAAGTTCCAGCCCTTTCTTTTCTTGCCCCTCCCAGCAGAACCAGGCCAACTGAAGCAGGAAGAAGTCAGACGTTTTTCTGTCGTCCATTGTCAATACTAATTACCGTGCTGGGTGGGCCTATACGGGTCTAGAAGGCCTGACGGTTGAGACAACTTTCATCTATACTGATGCCCTTGTGCCCTGCTTCGCGCTGCAGGGGCGGTCCAGTTACATTTTCCCCCAGTTGGACCCCCCCCCCGTATCTGATATGGAGGTTACAGTTGCGTCTCTCTTCACACTTTTGCCAGCTTTCACAAGTTACTTTCTGTTCTTGCGAATTTAAAAAAATTTATACCCTTACACTCGCATCTGCCGCACAAACCAAGTGACAATACAGCCATACTTAGACCTCCCTAATGCTAATTATTCCACTATGACCGAGGAATCAGGGTTTGGTTCCGGGCACGGACAAATAATTTTTCCCTTCGTCTCTGCGTCCAGACCAGCTCTGGGGCCCACCCAGACGCCCGTCCAAAGAGTACCCGTTGCTTATTTTCCCGGAGGTAAAGCGGCCGGGTCGTCAAGCTGACCACTCATCTTCACTAGAAGCTACAACTGCACATCTCCATATGTATTCACAGCGTGATAATTAAACACAGGGACAACTTCAATTTTAAGTTTACTTTACTACAGGGTGATTCATTCGGAGGAGGTCCCGAATTGATAATTATAAATCACGCAATAATTTACCGATGGAAACGAAATGTGGAGAATATATGCCTCGGTAGATAAGGAGATAATCTGGTTATGGAAACACTGAAATTTGTTTCCTTTCGCGTGGTGAATAGCTTTAAGCCGCTTAAACGTGTTTCTAAGACAGTTTTTAGTTGTAAGATTTGAAGTTTTCACGGCGGTGACTATGAGGAATTCCGTCTTCTTGGATGTGGTGCCGTGTAGATATGTGACCCGACGTTTCGGAGGAATGTATCGCCTACCCTGAAGATGGAGGCGATACTTTCATCCGAAACGTCGGTTCACACACGATCTACACGGCACCATATCCTAGAAGGCGGCATTTTCCAATTTTTATTTGCCTCTCTCCCCCTCCAATTTCGGAAAACCAGCTGCCCCCCCCCAAAAAAAATTGGTAAACTAGCTACGCTTTTTTGGAAATACATCTTGGCGGGATCTTTGCATAACACTGGTTCATCGAAAACAACTCTCGTCATGGAAGTGCATGGGCGCTTACGAAACTACGTCATTTCAGTGTAAGGACTTGTATTATATAATAACCTGAGAGTAATATAGTTTGACTCTTACTTTGGAATTTTTGAGCTGAAAAGTCACCTGCATGAACTGGAAACCTCAGAATGAAAATTTGATTCTATTTATTTTAGACCGGGAGCCGGTATAGCGCAGTCGGTATAGCGACTGCCTCGGGCTGGACGACCGAGGGGTCGGAGTTCGAGTCCCGGTAGGGTAAATAACATTGTTTTCTCCACGACGTTCAGACTGACTCCGGGGATCACCCAACCTCCTATCCAATGGGTACCGGGGGCTCTTTCACCGGCGGTAAAGTGGCTGGGGCGTGAAGCTGACCACACACCTATTAGCGCCGAGGTCAAGAAAATGTGGATCTATACATCCACTCCCCCATACGCCTTCATGGGATAGTGCTAAATTAGTTAAACACAAGAACAACGTTACCTTTTGCATTCATTTTAGACCAGTCCGTTCTGTTTCTATAGTCTTAAACCTATTTGTGATTGCAGTAACCACTTCTGTGTGCATAAGGCTTCTCTAAGTTTCTGGCACAAGGTTCCCAGAGTGCAGAGTTCAGGAAACTCGACCTTAAGAATTATACTGTGGAGCGTAAAGGTCGTTAAGACCTTGGGGACAGTGGATGGACATTGACCATCCATCAGAACTAGTGGCAAAGTTCTGCCACATATAGCTACTGTCGTGGTTCGCTGTCGGAGCAGCTAACTTAGTTCTGTGGTCTGCGAGTTGTGGTCACTCCTTAGAGGGTGAAATGAAGGTAACGGGAGGGGTTTGTAATGGGTTGTGTAGGAGATGGTATTGATTGAAACAAAAGGAGAAGAGAGATTTCTAAATGTAGCCAAGTCGTATTACTGCGAGGGTGGAAGACCTTGTCTGCCTTCGGACACAAGGATTTCGTGGTCAGCGGTTTGTCTCTTCTGCCTATATTACCACTTGCCACTCCTGGAGGCCAGCCTTGTCTACTTCCTTACGACCCCGATAACATTACCACCACTGCCTTGTCTTGCCCGTGGGTTCGCTTTCTGCTCTCCGCATGCAGGGCACGAGATATTAAGGTGCACAGTTACCGGATTTTGCTGTAAAATAACTTGTTTCTCTTCACTTTATAGTGGGTACTTAAAATATATTGTCATGTGTGTATGGCTCCTTTCTGGATTGCATGATTGGATTTATTAACACCTTCTTGTACGAGTTCTCGTAATCAAAATGAATTTCAATAAATCGAGATAAATCTTCAGCCGAACCATTGCCCCATGACTCTCGAAGACTTGCTCCATTCCCGTTTCCGTTCTATGTCTGCCACCTGATTTACTACTGGACTATTTATATAGCATCGAGGCCGAACCATAGAAAACACATCCGTTACCCAGCAATGGATATATGCGAACCACACAGAAAACTCGCTCCCTGTATTGTTTTATTTACAGTGCGTTGCATAAAAACGCAAGTTATCCGATTGTTAACTGCGTATTAATTGTCGCGTATTGTTGTAGACTTTACCTAGGAATGGGCTGTTTACCCAGAATCTGTCCCCGTGGGAGCGTGTTTACAGAGTCATTGCCCAACAACGGGTCTACATTTCATAATATGCATGGCTTCGGATTTTGGGAATAAACCACATACGATACTGATGTTCTTCAATATTTCGACTTACATTATATTTGTCTTCTTCACGGTTAGTGTTATAGTCAGGTTTTATGAGTTCTTATATAAATCTGGCAGTTGGAGGTGGAGTCGTGATTCGACTAACTGAAGCCAAGGGTGGTGGCCGATAAAGATCGACTACATGTCTGAAGAAAAGATTACATTGAGAGGGTTTCTTCTTACTCTTTGTATTATTATTATTACGAAGAGCAAGAAGAAACCCTCTCAATGGCCTCTTTTCTTCATACAATTCAAAGTATAATTAGAATGATCAAGTCAAGGAGGATGAGATGGGCAGGGCATGTAGCACGAAATGGAAAAGGAGGAATACATACGGGATATTGGTGGGAAAGCCGGAAGGAAGAAGACCACTGGGAAGACCAAGACGTAGGTGGGTGGACAATATTAAAATGGATGGTATAGATTGGATTTTTTTAGTTGACCTAATCCTTCCAGCCGCACTATGGCCCTGTGGTCGACTCAGCCTCTAACAGAAATGAGTACCGGGAATTAATTAAATAATTTTCCTGGGGAGTAAAGCGCGGCCGGCGCGTAAGGCTGACAACCTTACCGCCATTTTTGAGTCGATTGTCTAGATAATTTTTGACCCTCAACGTCTCACAACCCTATGAGCCTTAACGGCCTGTTGTAGGGAGAGCTTTACTTTTTATAGATTGGATTTATCTGGCTCATGATAGGGACCAGTGAAGGGTTCTTGTGAACACGGCAATGAACCTTCGGGTTCCATAAAACGCTGTGAAGTTGTTGAGTAGCTGCACATTGGCTGCTTCTCAAGAAGGGTTCAGCTCCATGAGTGAGTGCTGAGACCGATTATTATTATTATCATTATTATTAAGGTAAAAGTAAAAGATAAATTTGTTCCTGTGCTTAACAAATTACGCACCATGCCAGGAGGGTTGGGAGTGAAAGTAGAGCTCCACCATTCTTGACCTCGGCATTAGATGGAGGTCAGTGTGTCAGCGTCACGCCCCGGCCACTTTACCCCAGGAAAACAGCCCCCCGTATCCACTGGGTAGGAGATTGGGTAGGCCCCAGAGCCGGTCTGGACTAGCTCAGTGGATATATGGATGGGCTACAAGGTCGATGGCCGGGGTTGGATTCCCGACAGAGGCAAGAACGTTCTTTTTTTGTTTCATAGCGTCTAGACCGGCTCTGGAGTCCACCCAGTCTCCTATCCAATGGTTACCGGGGCTCTCGGGGAGTGAAGATGACTACTCACCTCCACCTAGTGCTAAGGTCAAGAAGGGTGGAGCTATACCTCATGTTTAGAGAGTGAAATTTTTATGTGATCTATGAAGTCAGTCAAAACTGAGCCCCAATAATCGTAACGAGAATCAGTATGGGCTTTGCACATTTTTTATAGTGCAGAAGTTATATAATTGCGCGTTAAAGAGGAATGTGAACATTTTTCGTTCATGTCGCAATTAGCAATACCCGCGAAAATGAAAGGAAATCCCTTCTAACGCGGCCCACCCTTACTGTTTCGTCTATCCGTAATTAAGCAGCGATATAAGCGAGGATACCGCCGTTCTGATGTATGAATATTACGTCTGTAAATCTAACATTAAGCACCCACACGGGACTCCGTCACTGTGGTTTAAATTTCGCTACCTTATCAATAAAAAATTCCTTTTCTCTCATATCAGGACGTTACTCTCCCTCTCAGAGAAGAGGTCTGTATATCTGAGGTTTCTTTATTCTTGTTAGGAGCGTAATACTGACGTAGCCCTAATGTAAATTTCATTTTGACAAGAGCCATTCATTGCTAGATTGTGTTAGGGTTTGTGAAGCTGTTTCTTGCCGAGATAGAGGGCGAAACCACGGCGTAGAAGGAACGCGTCAAGAAGGACGACTGGATATGTATTGCAATTTAACGTCATGGAAAACTGAGGGTTAATCATGAAGAGATAAAGAAGGAAAGAAAGAGAGAGAGGCAGCTATAAGGGGAAGATTCATGGTAGGAATGAAAGAGGGGTTAAAAGTGTGAAAAAGAAAGCTTTTCTCAAGATGTATGAAGTGTGTGAAGTAATGGTAACTTTGTATGGCCCAGCGAAAGATATACAAAGAGAAAGCCAGCTTGGAAATTATGTTTTAAGAAAGGAATGTGTTGTGTAGGATTTTAGGTTCCCACACCGGCGGTTATGAAGAGTTCTATCTTCTGGAGTATAATGCCGTGTAGTCCGTTGAAAGTCATCCGACTTTTCGGAGGAACATGTCGCCACCATCTTCACGGTCGAAGAATAAGTCGAGCAGGAAAACACGCTGAAAGCAGGCGGCAAGCTAAAGCTCTGCTTGACTTCTTCTTCTACTCTGGAGGTAGAGGCGATATGTTCCTCTGAAACGTCGGTTTATTTTTAGTGGGCTACACGGCATTAAATCCCCAGAAGATAGAACTCTTCAAGGGCTGTGTTTGTTAAGTCTTTGTGTATGATGGTAAGTGGTTTCTTTCGTAATTTGTATTGATAATGTTTCTGTTATCACCCGCTGTTGGTATTCGATGTTAACGGGGTGTATACCCTGCACAGAACGTCTTTCCTTGTCGAGTAATCGAGAGGGTTTCATTCTGAGGGGCAAAACTATGAACTCTTGCTCCCCTACACCCGACCGTGGCAATAGATCCGAGTTCAGTAAGCGTTTTGTTTGAAAAAGAAAATTCAAGATTATGTCTCGTTTTTGGGGTCCAAGTGTTTCTGACCATGCTGCATGACAATACAAACGTGACTATTGTATTAGTCAATATCCATCAATTTCAGTTGTTATAAATATAACGTTTCGGAAACTGGATTTGTTTCCATCATCAGGTATGAAGGAGGAAAAGTTCCTACCCAGTTTGATTTAGAAACAACTGATCTCATTCCCTGGTTATGGTTTCATGGTCTACTTAGGGACGTTACTAGTACGTTGCGGGTTCATTTCCCGATAAAGTTATTGTAATTTTCAATTGACCTAATCTTTGCAGCCGCGCTGTGGCCCTGAGGTCGACTCAGCCTCTAACACAAATGAGTACCAAGAATCTTTCTGGGGGTAAAGGGTGGCCTGTCAGCGCGTAAGGCTGACAACCTCACCGCCATCTGTGAGCCGATTGTCTAGAAAATGTGGGAGCCTCAACGTCTCACAGCCTTATGGGCTTCCATGGCCTGTTATATAGGAATAGTTTTACCAATAGCTTAGAATGTATGCTTAGAATGTATGAGGTGGGATGGTTGGATAGTTAATGAATTGAAAAGGATTTGGATGGAAACGATTGTAGACTAAAATGAGACGCTATCCCGGCATTTTTCTAGGGGGAGTGAGGAAAATTATTCTT
>NW_019731262.1:2178528-2187812 GCF_002891405.2 Cryptotermes secundus | reverse complement strand
AACAAGTCCTCCGGGAGGGACTTTAAGCCGTGGGTCCCGTGTCGTAGCTTTACGGCACGTAAAAGAACCTCATATCTCCAAAGGAGGTCACTGAGCCAAATTAACGGACGTTTGCCGCCCAACAGCAGTCTCTAATACCTCTGGTAGATGGGGGAAGCATTATAGATACCTCTCAGCTAGTGGAGCCGGTATCGCTGACTGGGCGGGATTGATGGTAAGCACCAGTACCGGTAGGATATAGAGACTGGTAGAAATCACAGAGGGAAGCACAATGGACCAATACAGGTCTCAGTGCATGGGGAAACCCACCCTCTCCAATAACTAGCAAACTAACTAGAATGTATGAGGTGGGATGGTTGGATAGTTAATGAATTGAAAAGGATTTGGATGGAAACGATTGTAGACTAAAATGAGACCCTATCCCGGCATTTTTCTAGAGGGACTGAGGAAAATTATTCTTTCTGATTACTTGCATGGCTACTCTTCGGCCCTGAAGATTGAGGCAGTACGTTCCTCCGAAAAGTGGTGAATTCCTACCCTACCCTGAAGATAATACTCTTCAATAAATAATTAATATGGAATTGATAGTTCTGTTACGTAAACAAAGAAATATGTAGAACGATTTCCCTGCCTGAGCTGCAGGAACGCTAGTGAATTTTGACATAGGCCACACTTGCATGGAGCAGCAGTTCCGTAGAAGTAATATATGTTGGTGCTCTGTACGAACCAACTGCACCCACCGTGCCGTCACCTGGCAATTACCTGTTGTTACGACGGCATGGCACACGCTGAAACAAGATGGACCGTGATTCCATGGGTCACAAGTACAGTCGCGGGCAACAAACAACTGGCAACCTCATTTTCTTTTCTTTTTTTCTTTTTTTATTTCCACATTTAACCGTTTAAAATGCATATGATTACTCTATTCGCCACCCGCTTGAACACATTGACATATTGTTTGACTATCTACTGAAACTAAACGCGTAACAATAAAATAATTCAACAAGAATATCATACAACTTGTGTGCAGGCAGACGTCCCGCAGCCGTCAAAGTATGCCAAGGGGGCTAATATTAAGAAACTCTGCGTTCTGCCCACACAATGTATTTGTATGTCCCCTGTGGCTCTCACAATAAACAGCGATTATTTCCCTAAACATCATTAAACCGGCTGGACTTTGTAGCGGTGACGTAATGTGTTTCCTGTGAGGTACGAACTGGATTTATAAATAAGATTTAGATAAGGGTTTACTGAACTCATGAACTATGATAAAATACTTACTTTGGATCAACTGGGCTTGGTTAAGTAATACTAGATCGAAGTTGCATGATATGAAAACGGATGTTAGGATATCTTCCTGAACTGGGTGTGAGGATTTCACAACTGTGATAACAGTACCATTGTAAGGGACCTGACACCGTTCATTCTTCACCGACATCGTAAAGGAACGTCCAGGCTTGCGGGTGTACCAAAGCAAGAAAACAAGTTTGTCTTACTCTTGAACACTGAAAATGGAAGCGGTAGAAACTGAAATATGGACCTGACGATGGTCTTCCGAATTTTGCTTCTGTCTAAAAACATAAAAACTGGAATATACGAAACTGTAATTTTTCCTGTAGGTCTGTATGGGTGTGAACATTAGTCTCTGACGTTAAGGGAGGAACATAGACTGAGGGTGCTAGAGAACAAGGTGCTGAGGAGAATATTTGCACCGAAGAGAGATGAAGTGACAGGAAGTTGGAGTAAACTGCATAATGAGGAGCTTCAGAACTTGTACCCTTCACCAAGTATAATTAGAATCATCAAGTAAAGGGGAATGAGAAGGGCAGGGCATGTAGCACGGAGTGGTGAGAAGTAGAATAATACATATAGGGCTTTTCGAATTGCAGAACGGGGAAAAACGTATAGGAAGACCTAAACGTAAGCGCTAGGATAATATTAAAATGAATCGTAGAGACACATGTTAGGGTGGTATGGACTGGATTAATCTGGGTCAGGATAGGGACCAGTGAAGAGCTCCTTTGAACACGGTAAAGAACTTTTGGTGTCAAAAAAAAAAAGCGAAATTCTTCAGTAGCTGAGCGACTGGCGGCTTCACAAGGAGGACTCAGTTCTGTGAAGTCGATTACGGAGGTCTTCATGTCGAATCTTTCCGACATACACTGTGGTCCTCGTCAGTAAGACACAGAGTTGCAGTTACATGACAGATGCAGATCCAGTGTTCGTTGATGTATCAATTGGAACTCAGCATTCTGTCGCCCTCGTTCGAGCTGCACAACCCTTCAATCAAACAGCACAACCTTCCATTTATACATAAGTACATCAGGAAGGGAAGGGTTACACGGAGAACCGTAACAAAGGCCAGAACAGATCACCCACTAAGATAAGTGTGGGCCTGGAAAATGATATAATGAATTATTCTTCGCTGTCTAAATTTTTATTATAATTGTTCTTAGTGGAGTTTTCATGCGATGCTGCTTGAGATAAATGTGAATGACTTGTTTACTGACGGATGTAATTATGTCAACGATTACCACTAAACTCAAGTGACTCTTTAGATAAAACTTCAGTTGGTGTATAAAAGCTTGTGGTATTGAAATGAAAACCATTTACTTTTTTTGTACTTCAGAAAGAACAGTAGCTTATTGATAGTGTTTTTTTTTCGGTTCAGGCTATCAATAAATCTTTGAGAGTTGTTTCTATTGGTTTATTTATGAGAACCAGATGTGCAATACTCTGTAAAGTAGACTCTCTCTCTCTCTCTCTCTTATATATATACACTCTTTTAATCAGTGGAAACTGACGAAGGTACAAAGCGACAATGTCGGAGGGTTATAAGGAGTCTACAATAATTTCGGGCTTAGGGGTAAGGGAGAGATATGGAATATATTACATAATGAAGCAAAACGCAGTTTGTATTTTTAGCCTACTTTTCTTATTTTGAAATATTAAAAGGAGGATTATGAGGCCACCTTACTGTCTGTGTATCTGTGCCAATCCATTTATCTGTGTATCCCCTTTAATTCTGTAGGCTTTCGAAACTGGTGAGATCTTACTGTCTATGTCCGTGACCCCCATCATGCTGACTTTGGTTTTCTATGCGGTCCGTACCGTATCAAAGGAAAGTAGGCGATTAGTTATTCCCAGAACTTTTTGTTTAATATTATTATGGTTCTTTTGGCGGTACGGCTCTAGACCCGGGAGGTGTTTGGCTCTAGTCTTAGTCGTGACACCGTGTATCTTGATAGAATTTTTTCGTGATTTTCTTCAGATCTTCCAGGAAATCTTTAGGTCTAAAATCTACCCCTTGTGGAACCCAGAACTACGGGCTCGGCCTTACTTGATTCAACAAAATGGCGTAGGAAAGGAGTGTGACGTAAGAGAAGTAATGAGGACCAGGCTAAGGGCGGTACTGTCACCGGAAGTCACTCTCGTTTCCGGTCTGCTCTCGTCTTCTGATCTCAGCCGTGTGACTCGCCCAAATAATTTTGGTCCTTGCAATTCGGTTAATCTACGTGAACTGCAAGGACTCATCACCTGATGATGATCCCTTTCTGTAGGTCGAAACATAGACAAGGAATATAAGAAAAGGCGTAAATATTTGTTGTATGGAGAACTGTTAGAACTCTATGTGAACAAACTGTCATGTCTTTTAGCTAGTTTAAGTTGTGGTACTTGGTTGAGGCACTATGCTACGAGCCGGAAGGTCCCGGGTTCGATTCCAGATGGGGTTGCTGAATTTTTCAATTGACCTAATCGTTCCAGCCGCACTATGGACATGGGGCGGACTCATCCTCTAACAGAAATGAGTACCGGGTTCTTCCTTGGGAGTAAAGGGCGGCCGGCCGGCCGGCGCTTTAGGCCGACAGCCTCACCGCAATCTGTGAGCCGATTATCTAGAAAATGTGGGAGCTTCGGCATCTCATAACACTATGGGCCTCCACGGCCTGTTACAGGGATAGCTTTAGCTTTTTTACCTCTTTACCAAAATGCTGAGGTAACAAAATAATCCCGTTGAAGGGAATTCGTTTTGTGACGCTAATACTCGTAGTTACTCAGTCAAGAAATTCCCCGCTCATTTGAAGATTTGACGTATATAACCGTGGTCCGTCTCCTGAGGCTGAATCCAGTCTGCATCCTACAGTAGCATTTCTGTAAGATCACTTTCAATGTTAATTCTCCATCTAAGCCTAGGTCTTCCAAGTGGCCTTCAGTTTTTCATACCAAAATTTTTGATATATTTCTCTGTTCTCCCACATGACGTTTGCCTCACTATTCTTACTCTCCTTAATTTTTTTTCCTTGGCACTACAGCCCCAATTTTGGGCCTAGGCCTACCTCCATGAACTTCTCCGTTCATTTCGGTTTTTTTAGATCTTACACATTCGGTAGGACTCCTTGGGCGGGTGATCAGCTCGTCGCAAGGCCTCTACCTGTAGACAAACACAGAAAAACGCACACAAACACCCATGCCCTGAGTAGGATTCGAACCCACGATTCCGGCTTCCGAGCGAGCGAAGACAGTGCATGCCTTAAACCGCTCGGCTACCGTGACCGGCCTCTCCTTAATTTAGTCACACTAATAACATCTGGAAAGAAGTACAAATTTGGAAGCTTCTCATTAATACAACTTTCTCCATTCTTCTGTCATTTTCTTTTATATCCAAGTATATTCGGGGCACACTCTTCGCAGACACCCTCAGTCTGTATTCTTCACTTAATGTTAGATACCAAGTTTCACATCCATACAAACCTACAGGCAAAATCATATTTTTTTTTAATCGTTATGTTTTTGGGGAGCAGACGAGAAAACAGACTATTATGAACTGAAAGGCAGCGCAGATTCCCAGAATTTAATCTGCATTTATTTCCTTCATAAAGCCATATTCATTTATTAATGTCATTCTGATATATTTGAACTTTTACTACGTTTTCGATGGGTCTTCACGAAATAATTTGGGGCACCTGTGTCATGAATTTGGTTAGTTCTACCTTACAACGGCACGTACTCCTCTGCATCAACAATTTATCTGAAAGTTACTTAAGGTAGGAAGTTAAGACAGTGCTAAGCTGCCTCATCTGTCCGCTGTACATGTGCCCCCTATTTATGTATAATGCGGCTTAGCCTTTGTCTATTTAGATTGCTAGTAAATTATGAAATGAAAATGGAAGACGCAGAGATGAGGTCAGCCATATTATGGTCTTGCTTAACAGGTGGTGGTGTATTAGCGGCTCCCACGACTTGGGATCCCAAAACTTTCATGAGCCACGTTCTCTCTCTTCAGTTATTTTGCCAAAGTTATTTTCTTCTACTGCAGAAATTCGTCGCAGAAAAAAAAAAGGTTTTTAATGTACTTAAATTTTTTTTATAATTAAATGTCAGAACAGATGTTTGCCATTATTTGTACATTATCAAGCAAGTTGGCTCAAGGCCGCGCCATAGCTCAAGCGGTTAGTCGCTGGCTTCCCACCGCGACGGCCCGGGTTCGATCCCGCATCTGGTCAAGTGGGATTGGTGGTGGTCAAATTGGCGCTGGGGCTGGTCTTCTCCGAGTACTTCGGTTTCCCCTGCCATTCTTCATCCCACCAAATTCTCCATCATCATAATCACCCGGGGCAGCCTACAATAGGCCAATCAGTGGCCGCCGTGCCGAGTGGACCCAGTTGGACTCCATCCCTCACTAAGAGAATTAAAAAAAAAATGTTCTGAACTTTTGTTGTGTCATGTTTTGCCAGAACCATAAAATAATTTATATACGTTGTAATTTTTTTCAAATCCTTGAAATCATAAATTTCTTGGTATAAAAATCATAAAACCAACAAGAAAATATTATATAAAAATTGTCATTTAGTAATATGCTATGTTCTCGTGTAATTGGTCCGTTAACGATTTAACTACGAAGGAGAGTCAGTAAATAGGTCACAAATGGAAGTAAAACAGCTGTAGTGGATGTAATAGGTTTTCTATATGTATCACTAGGTAGCAGCACAGTCCAGCTTCGTGTCAGTGTAGGTAGCGGACGCACATGCGCATGTTCATAGACTGGTTTCAGTAATGAAAATGGCGTCAATTTTTTAGGATTATACTACCGAAGAGCACAGTTCTGTTGTGCTATTCTTTATGGGCAAAATAACTTAATTCAAAGGATGTTAATAAAGAAATGTTTCCTGTTTACAGTCGGAAGTGTTTGTAGCGTAAAGCGATTCATAAATGGGTTCAGAAATTCTCTCAAGGACGTTCGAAAGTCGCGGAAGTGGCTGAGACAATAGTCAAAAGAATTCTATGCTGCGGGTTTCGACGCACTGATAAAACGATGGGACAAGTGTACGAGTATCAATGTTGTTGGAGGATATGTCTAGAAATAAATGTTTTTTTTTCTGGTTTCAATATCACATGTTTAATTTTTATATCTATTTGTGGCCTATTTGCTGACTCTCTCATATATCAATTCTCTTTCGTAACTACTGTTTATTCTCCAAATATAAATGGCTCTGTTAGCTCGTGCGTCTTCCAGAATATTACAAATAGCTACTGTAGTTTAATTAGTCGGAATTCGAGTCCCAATGGGGTCAAGGATTTTCATATCTGCGTGTCTTCCAGACGGATTTTAGGGCCCACCCAACCTCCTATGCGATGAGTGTCAGTGGCGGCCGGAGAGTGAAGCTAACCTTTCACCTCCAACTAGTGCTGAAGTCAAGAAAACATGGGTCTGTACATCCATTCCCCCATACGTCTTCATGGCATAGTGCCTAATTAGATAATCACAAGGACAATTTTACCTTTTACTGTAGTTTAACGCAGCTGATGGTCTGGACTGAAATTCTCAGGTAAGGAAAGAGCCGACATTGCTTTCAGTGGCACAGAGAAAGCGATATTTCCATTCAGGAAAAAAGACAAAAAAATGTATACGTCTATGAAGAAAAACATATCCTGGCATCTTTTGCTTCTACGGATGAAGAAAAACGTAAGGAAAGGACTGAAGAAGATGCACAAAAGGATGTGGTATTGAGACGTGTATTTTCGTGTGTGGGATATCGCAAGAGAAAGTCTTGGTGCAGGGCTGGAGGGGTAATGGATGGAGCGGATTAGGGAGGCTCGCATCCGTCTCCCCCAGCCCGCAACGTTCCTGCTCAGTGTGACTGCGCCCCGACGCCTGCGCGCCTGTCTCCGTGACCTAATGCATCTCCTTTTTCTTTTTTTTCTTTATATCCTTTTTTTTTGGTCCCTCTTTGTTGCGCTGCCCACCTCTCTCCGTCTCCTGTACTGTCCTCCATTGCATCCTCTTTCGTAAAAAAAGAAACAAAACTCTGTCTCTCTCTCTTCTAGAGGTTTCTTGTTTCCAAGATGGCGGTAGTTCCAGCTGGACAGTTCTGGAGGAGCTGCAATTCATTCTCTTTTATTCTGCTCTTCAAATAAATGTTTACACTTTTGACTATGGAGGGCTTTGCCGTGACTTGAAACAAATCATAAAGATTTACTCTTGATTTCTTCTCTCTTCCTCGGATACTCATTCTGCAATGCTCTAATCACCAATACTTTGACATCAGAGAAGTTTAAAGTTCATTCAGTTTTATAAAAGTAAGGTAAAGGTAAAGCTATCCCTGTAACAAGCCGTGAAGATCCATGGGGTTGTGAGACGTCGAGGCTCCAACATTTTCTTGACAATTTACTCACAGATGGCGGTGACGTTTTCAGCCTTACGCGCCGGCCGGTCGCCCTTTAACCCCAAGAAGATTCCAGATACTCATTTCTGTTAGAGGCTGAGTCGACCCCAGGGCCATAGTGCGGCTGGAAGAGTTAGATCAATTGAAAAATCCAATTACCCAAACGGGAATCGAAGCCGCGACCTTCCGGCTTGTAGCATAATGCCTGAACGCACATCGCTACCTTCATTAGAGAACTTCCTATTTAGACGTGACAGCGTATAGTGTGGTAGAAAAGTATCAACATTTCTAAGGAACTTGCTCCTCCCATCTTCAGGATAAAATTGTTGTGACTTGTCGCCTAAAAGCCTGAATATCTGAGTCAGAGCGGGAGTCCATTGCTAGACAACGGCTCGGTAGTCACGTTCCTGCATCGTTGTCTGAGTGACAAACACGTTCACAGGAAAACACATACATAACAGACCGTTACCACGGAAATGAAAACCGGAACTGGTGCAGTTCCCGCGGCAACGAATACACTAGCTACCGGTGCATGGAAAAGGCGAAACGAAACCCTGCAATATGGTGTCTCTTAGACCGTCCTACTGTCGAATGTAACAGAGCAGAGCAAAAGAAACCAGCAGAGATAAGGACTAAGAAAGAAACAGCAAAGACACGCCAACAAGAATAGCAGTGGAAGAGAGAAAAGCAGTTGAAGACAGAATAGCAGAGTAAAGATGAAATTCGAGAGACAACCGACTAGTCAGGTTGCAACGTGTGGAAGACGCTATTTCTTTAGCAAAAAATTATTTTTTTTTAATTCCCTTAGTGTGGGGTGGTGTCCAACTGGGTCCAATCGGCACGGCGGTCACTGATTGGCCTATTGTACGTGCCCCAGGTGGCTAGAGAGACTGAGGAAAACATTTTCTCTTGTTCTACTTAGTGAGAGTTGTAACTTGTAGCATTAAAGGATATTGTCCTGGGGCCAGAAAGAAAGAGATGAGTGGGTAGCATATACATAAAACTCTAGGGCTGAGTTGCTTACACTTCTTTGGCATTAGTGGACTGGCTTTTTGGGGGGTGCAGAGGAGGGGTAGTAGTAATGTGTTCTCCGCTCGCGCCACGGGAAGGCTTAACAATCTGTGGGCATGCAGATTCACACCACACGTCACATGGAGTCGCGTTTCCAGTGCAGAACTCAGCGGTTCCTCCCTCCGATGTCCACTCAATTTTTTTTAAGAATATAGGCAGAGGATTCTATATTTTAAAAGCTCATAAAAATGTTTACAATTTCTGAAGACTGACACCAATAAATCAGAAGTAAAATTGTTCCTGTGTTTAATTAAGCACCACACCATGGAGGCGTATTGGGAAGTGGGCTTAAACTCCATGTATTCTTAATCTGGGCTCTAACGGCAATACTTTTCCGCACTATTCGTGAGGTAACTTGACCATCTATCCTGATTGAGGTCTTTCGTGCCTTTCCTCAGTCCTTCCTAGCAAATGCCAGCACAGTGCTTCCAATAAGTCATGTTCACCACTTTCGAAATCCATCCCCGTTCATTATCCATCATTCGCCTACCATTCTGAGTTATGTAGTCTAACTAGCGACAGCATTATTTAATAAACCACAAGAAGGAT
>NW_019731262.1:2073085-2177448 GCF_002891405.2 Cryptotermes secundus | reverse complement strand
TTTCAGGAACCAAGTTTCACACCCATATTTTTATTATTATTATTATTATTATTATTATTATTATTATTGTTATACACTTTCTCTGACTCTACAGTGGCTAGCGAGTCAATGAATGTTTTTATTATTGTCTAAGTTCTGTTTTGTCTTTGTCGTTGTTTGTATGTATCGCTGTGCTTGTTTCCATCTTTACCCTTGCTTATTTTGTAATTGGCCTTTGGGTTGTTGAGTAAGCACGTAAGTAAATAAAGAATTTATCTGAATTATTATGAGTCTCTTCGCTTGTACTTCAGAAGAGCTACGATTCCTGCAACTTCTGCGTATCAGAATTCTGCAGTGGAAATATGATCTGCCATCACGCCTCTCTGAGTGGTAACTGCTGCGAACATACGAGAATCTACACTACTCACACCCACCCCCTTCAAACCTTCTCATCCCCTTTCAAAATGGACACTTAAATTGCGTTTTCCTTCTTTCCACGGATGGAAGTCAAAAGCACTTTTCCTTCAGCCAAGGCAACTCATGATACCCCTCCTGCCCCCGCGATACCCACACTTTTATTTTTACGCTCCCTTATAGCCTTAAAAATATATAAGGAAAATCTGTGCGGTTATGTAGGGTTGTTTCTTTCTTAGGAAGGGGTGTGAGGTTGCTAATAATGAGGCCCAGCGGGAACTGATGTATTGTGCAAAGTCTGAATGGCAAAGTACTGTGGACACTGGAAATTGTTTTCTGCTATTTCTTGGTCATTTTTCATCCCCTTGTGATCATTCTGCACACCCTTCAACACTTTTTTTATCTCCCTTGACTCTACCCCTCATTTCCATTTCTTTTAGATTTTTTCACCCCCAGGTTCCCCCTCCCATAAATACAAAACAAGAAACATATGTTTGTTTAATCCAATCTGATCACTGTTTTGGGTGCTTCCTGTTTTTCTGCCGCGTTTAGTAAAAGGGAAGTTCTCTCTGTTTAACTAAGCACCACGGCATTCAGGTGTATGGGGAAATGGAGGTATAGCTACATTATTATTATTATTATTATTATTATTATTATTATTATTATTATACTCAGACACTAGACTGAGGTGAGTGGTCAGGTTCACGCTCCGGCCGCTTTATCCCTGGAAAAATAGCTCCCGATATGCATTGGGTTGGAGGCTGAGTGGGCCTCATTGCCGGTCTGAACTCTATGGATAATAGTAAATCGTATTTATGGAGATTATCCGTCATGTCCTATTTTTATTTAAAACTCACAACGTTTCGAAGACTGGATTCTGTCTCCGTCTTCGAAGACCTTTAGAAATACTCATTAAGAAACGCAATTATAAGCTAACAGAAAGTCTGCTTGAAGTAAATTGAAATCGGCCCAACATGTGCACGGGGAAGGCCACAAAATAAGTTGGGAAGAAGCGAATGTCTTGCAGATTGAACTAGAGACCACATACCGGAAATACAAGGAATCCGCCCACATGTCTGCTAAAGCATCCGATCAGTCAACCCAGCGTGGACATCTCTCCCATCTGAACTGCCCTTATCGCAGCAGAAATAAAAAAATACAGCTCCCTTCAGGGTAGAGTGAATGGGAAAATTAGTGTTTGGATGTTGTACCATACTGTAAATTTATGTCTTTGGTGAAGACTTCTATTCTGATAGTACTCTGATTTTAATAACAATAGCCGTGAAATAGTGCATGGACATAGCTGCTAGGCCTCGTGTGTATGGAGTTTTTTAATACTTATAATACATTAACTCTCGCAGTTTGTTCGTGCTGTGTTTGCTTCATATGTCTTATCTTCCGTCGGTGCAGGTGTCCGGAGATATGGACTAGCTCATTCGCTCTCCTGAAGACGGAGATAGGATCCAGTCTCCGAAACGTTATGTGTTTTAAATAAAAGCAGGACGATGGATAATGTCCAGAGGCACAATAATTCCATGAATATGCCATCTTAAGTATATCTGTTACTTCTGCTTGGGATCGAGTTTCGATTCCACGACTATCCAACCCATATTCTAGTCACTACACCAACTGAGCTATCCCGGCTCCATCAAGTTTAGTTCCCTGATATAAACACAGGTGTCTTTCAAGAACTTTTCAAGCCAGTGGTATATGTATTCATTGTATCCGTTATAGCAACGCCACTCCCGAGGACGGTAACATCTGAGGGTTGACCACAGCACACCGGCTCTGGGTCCCACCAGCCCTCTTAACAGTAGACACAGGGGGTTATTTCCCCTGGGATAAGTGGCTGGAGCTTGAGGCTGATCACTCAACTCTGTCTGGCGCAAATGATAATTTATGTTAATTTGTAATGTGTTTAACGTCGACTTGAATACGAGTCAAGACTAAAAGGATGGAATCATTTGATGGCATTGAATAATGAATTGGAAGGATTTGGAAGGAAGCCATCGTGGATTAATTTAATAGGCATTTGACTGGTGTGACTGAGGTGAGGCAGAAGAAATCTTAGTCACTGTAGTCTATGTCCAGGTCGAGGTTGTGAGAGGCATGCTCATTGATGTCCAGGTTAAGAATAGTTGGAGCTGCACTTTCTCGCCACATACACTTTCTCTGCTTCTTGCTTTAATTCAGTGTGAATAGCCTCTGGTGGTAAATGCATCAATTCCCCTTTGGAATTTTAACGGCCTTGTGTGTTAGTCGAGAACGGTAATGATTTTATGAAACATACTGTAATGTTGAGAGATCGATACACCTTGTTGTAAGCCGGCCAAGAATTGGGTTCGCTGTTCTTAGTAAAACTTTCTGTCCTGGAGACACTGTACTTCTTGTTTCATGTCGATATGCCTGCTGAAGCAAGGATAGAGTGTTCAGCAGTTTTGTACAGAAGTCACTGTTATGGGGCTAGGATGTGATGCCATGAACTTAAGTAGAAATTTAAGGACGTTTTAGGGAAATGCTATGCTTGCTGCTTCTTGCTTGGTTTCTTGACACTGAAGATTGAAGCCATATGATCCTCCGAAACATAGGCAGTGTAATACCGGACTACAGGCATCACAAGTGAGGATGCTGTACACTTCATAGTCATCGCTGTCAGAATATTCAGTTCTTAAAACTCAATGCTATTCCCCACGTGGGCTGTATTGAAGTTGTTCACTTTATTGTTGTAGAGGTAAGGTAAAAAGGTAAATCGTCCCTGTGCTTAACTAATCAAGCACTAGGTCATGAAGGCGTATGGGGGGATGAATTTGTAGAGCCACGTTTTCTTGACCTCGGCACTAGTTGGAGGTGAGTGGTCAGCTTCATGTCCCGGCAGCTTTATCCCCGGTGCCCATTGGATAGGACGCTGGGTGGGCCCCAGAGCTGGTCTGGACGACGTGGAGAAGAGACATTTCATGACCATACCAGAACTCGAACTCTGACCACTCGGTCGTCCAGCCCGTAGCCAGTCGCTACAGCAACTGAGCTATCCCGTCTCCTATTTGTGTATAGGTCGTGACATATCAGCGCCATGGAGGAAGTTTCTGTCTCCATCATCATGTTAGAAGAGTAAGTCGAACGTAAAAAAATGGCACTGATTTAGGAAGAGAGAATAAGAATCGAGGCCCTGAGCGAGCCAATGAGAGCAAGGGGAACAGTGTAAGAATATCTGGCCTTGAAATAACCGTCATCTGCCGTATCTGCGAGACCGTCGTAAGGCCCACAGATATGAGTGAAGTTTATATGAGATTTGAGTTCTTCACGGTGATGAAAATTTAGATTATAGTTTTATGGGTTGTGACACCGTGTAGTCTGATAGGTGGGTACCAACATTTCGGAGGAACATACCCCTCCATCTTCAGGGTAACGTGAAGATATATTCAGGAGATCCCTTTCAAACGTTGGTAAGTACCTATCAGACTACACGGTGTCATAACCCAGAAGGTTACAATATGGACCTTATATCAAATTGTATGAAGACAGGCAGACATGTTTGTTTATTTAACAACGCTATCAATAGCTCATGCTACGTAGGATGTAATGGTGTGTTAGTAGAAGAATTGGGAAGACCTATTTTATATTTGTTTGGAGGGACTGAGGATAAACGCCGGAAGAGCCAGTGTCCGGGCTAAGACGTGAACCTCGGACCCCCTGAATGTGAAGCAAACGTGCTAACCTCACCAGCACGACACAGGTGCATACATACGTACAAAAGCATATGCGACACTCTCGTATAGTTTCGAGGGTTAGTGCAGTCAGGAAGTTGTGAGCTGTAAAACTGTTATGTAAACATAAACTTGGTAAAGATGCACGAGCAAACAAAATGTTTGAATATGGAAAGTAATGCGCTGTGACATGGGGTCCAGCTGCGTTAGATGAGAGAGCTCTATAGCAGGTACCACTGGTAGTCGACTTTATCCGCGGACGTAAAGCATTTCCAGCAGTTGCTGGGTGTACGAGTACGTAACTGGCAAGCTAACAGACGTTGATCACTGTGCGGCGCGGTCTAATGCATGAAATGTCTTCCCCCGGTCCCACTCAAGGCATTGATGTATGAGTTTATTTTGCGTTTGTGTAGTCCTGTGTGAGATAGTGACCTTGCGACGAGCTGATCCCCCATCCAAGGAGTCCTATAGACTATGTAAAAGATTAAGAAACTGAAACAGCGGCTTTAGGGCTTTAGAGCCACAGATGAATGAATGAATATAACTGACTAACCAGGTAACTAGAGCCGCGCCATAGCTCAAGTTGTTAGTCGCTGGCTTCCCACCGCGGCGGCCCGGGTTCGATCCCGGGTCTGGCCAAGTGGGATTTGTGGTGGACATAGTGGCGCTGGGGCAGATTTTCCACCAATTGCTCCACAATCACCCTCACCTATCATCTGGGGCTGGTACAATAGGCCAGAAGTGGCCGCAGTACAAAGGACTTAATCCTACCCCTCTAGCATTAATAAAACAGGTAACTAATTATTTAGATATCAAATTAGCCAGCTAATTAACCAACTGTCTAACTGGTTTAATAAGTAACTAACTAAGTTATCTTAGTTAAGATAAGTAACATGTTATCGAAAGTTCTTCCTTTTGCGCTACACACAAGTCCTCTGTCAGTTCAGGCTTCACAGAGCAGATCATTCCTAACTTACAGATCTTACGCTACAACAGCAACTTAGTCATTTGAACGATCATAAGCTTGACCACCGCCAAGTTTAAACCTCTTATATTTTATGTGTCTGGCTTCACCTTGTCCTATACCGCGAACATGTCCATTCTTATGTTTTTGCATGACTTCTGCTTGTCGTCTGCACAGTTTTGTTATATAAGCGTATACATATGTGGAAAGTTGAAAGTTGTGTGCAAGTCGCGGACTTGTCAGTAAATTCATTCACCAATTCATACCCCGTCTATAGTCACCCCTAAATTTTGACAATATTATGCAGGAATCCTATCAGTATACATGGGGCTATATATCAGGAGACCATAAACTTGGATTTATCTGGCTTGGAATAGGGTCCAGTGGTGGGCTCTTGTGGACACTGTAATGAACCTCTGAGAGTACTGTAGCAAGGCACAGAATTGGTTGGTTAGCTGAGCTGCAAATGTTGAAGTGTGGAAGCAAGACCGCACACAGATCGGTTCTGCTTCGCCTCGCGCCCACTTCGCCCACTTCGCCAGTTCACTCCTACCCCCACCTCACTCTTGTCGTTGCTTATTGGATTTGTGCCTAACCCCCAAACTAAATGAATGTCAGTCAAGACTGTAATTAGACGCCCCTTATTACGTCATCTGGGACATGTCGCGTGTCTTGACCCCCTGTTAACTTCCCCCTCCTCACCTGACTCGTATTGAGGAGCCATATATTGGAGTTATCGTGCAACTTCCTGATCGGCGTCATTTCCCTGAATTTTCTACAAATGTAATGCCCGTCGAAAATCCTACAGAATGACTCATCATTCATACACAAACCATACTGTTATTAAAAGTACACTGTTCTGGGATTTGACGCCATGTTGTCTGGCAGAAGAAATGTTTCGAAGGAACCTGCTGCTTCCATCTTCATTGTGTTAGAGTAATCAGACCGCGGAAATATGTGGTGCTGATATAAGGGAGTAAAGGAGTCAGACCCTGAACATGGCGGTACAAAGTTTCTTCCAAACAGTAACATTTTACCAGACTACATGACGTCACATATCACAAGACTCCTTAATGTCACTGATGTGACGCTGTTACTGTGTGTGACGTGTGATTCGCGTGGCGCTATCAAGATTACGGTCTTCTGGAATATGACGCCGTGTAGCTTGGTAAGCGTTTGTACTAATTGTTGGTGTCTCCCACTTTGGGAGACTGATTGACTTCACTGACATTTTCGGGACGGAAGGTTCATTACCGTGTTCACAAGAGCCCACAACTGAACCAGAGCCAGACAAGACTAATCCACACACCCACACTAATAAGTAAACTTAGTTGTGTTATCATTAGTATTATGATTGTATTAATATTATTATTATTGTAATTATAATTTGTTGTTAGAGGCAAAATAGCTCAGTCGGTGTAGTGACGATCTACGAACTGAAGGGGCCGCAAATCGGGAGTTGAATCTCAATAGGGGGGTGGGGATTTTTCTCTTCTCCACAGCATCCGGACCGATCCCGGGGGCCACATAGCCTCGTATCCATAGAGTACGAGGGGCTATTCCCCAGGGGGTTAACCTGCCGGGGCTAGAAGCTGACCATTGGCCTTAATCTAGTATCGAGGTTATGAATTCCTAGAGTTACAACTCCATTCCCCCATACGTCTTCATGTCCTGATACTTGTATTTTGACTGATTAAGCATGGGAGCAACTTACCATTTTCATTACTGCTACTGTTACTACTACTACTACTACTACTGGCACTCGGTAGCGCAGTTGGTTGAGGAGCTATACAACAAGTCGGAAGGTCACGGCTTCGTTTCCCGATGAGGTCATTGGATTTTTCAATTGAGCTAATCCTTCTAGCCACACTATGACCCTGGGGTCGACTAACCCTCTAACAGAAATGAGTACCAGGAATATTCTTGGGGGTGAAGGGCGGCCGGCGCGTAAGCCTGATAACATCACCGCCATCTGTAAGCCGATTGTCTAGAAAATTTGGGAGCCTCTACATCTCACAACCCTATGGGCCTCCACAGCCTGTTAAGGACTGGCTCTACGTTTTTTATTTTTACTATCACTATCACTCCTACTACTACTACTACTACTACTATTACATATTGATTATTTAGTTACAAGCTGATAGTTGCAGTTCATTTCAGATGGAGTTGCTCCGAGTTCTGCGAGCGAGAACGTCACACCCTGAATTAGTACGTTTCGCGCTACTGAGTTGTGAATCATCCCCCGCTAATTTCTGTTCCACGCTGTTAGAAGTGACAGTTGTGTCATTCTTTCACTGAAATGCATTCTCACTATTGCGGGCGGCGGTGCTCACTCACGTCATCGACAAAAGACGAATAGGAATCACGGTTAGTCGGCTTTAAAAAGCGAAGACCGTTGTGACATCAGTCCAACCCTCCCTGCACCTCGTCATACTTCAGACCTCCCTTTCGTGGATCCCACCCCAACTCCTCTGCGTTATGAACATTTCTCATCATAAATACAATATTAGAATTCGCGTCAACAAAATTGGGATGTTACTCGCCGAGTCTGCATACCGTATTTGTTGAAACACAAATTGGACTGTGGTATCCCCTTTTTACAAGACTAATAAGTGAGGAGTTTAATGGAAAAAGGGCATACGGCATTTCGGAGACATTTTAAAAGAATACAATTTTGTTATATATATACAATTACATTCGTAATTCTTATAATAAAACTTGTCCTAATTTATTCAGCTTCAGAATATTTCATTTTTTCTATTCTTAGCCTAATCTCCATATTAAAAAGAAATTGAATGAGGCTTATGAGGTCACCTTGCTGTACGCGTGTCTATGTATCTCCTTTAAAGCCTAAAACCCGGAATAGTGGAGCCAGAAGAGAACGACGTTCCTAGGCAACGGCATGGAAACACGTTCCCGCTGCACGCAATAATAGAAGAACTGTTGTTGGACGCTGTGCTTTCTATGCGGTCTGTGTATTGTCATATACTCGACATGTAGTGAAAGGGAAGTAGTCGACTAGTTCTTCCCAGACTTATTGTTTGCTTTATTAGGACTGAAGATTCACACTCGGGATTCCTGAATTTTTTTACTTTTTCCAGCATCTGATATTCTAAAAAAAAATTCCGAAGCTGAACTTGTTTCCATCCCCAGATGAAAGTCTGCGAAAGCAACTGACCGGAAGTGTCCGCTGGGTAGAGCTAATCTCAACCATTGGAAACGTGAAGGAGAGTATCTGTAGTTTCGGAAACGCTAGCATCCTTCAGAATTGATTTGAGATTTATTTAGTCAGGTACAAGAAGAGGACGGGGGCACGCGGTAGCGTTGTTGGTTGAGGCATTATGCTACAAGCCCGGAGGTCATTGGATTTTTAAGTTGACCTGATCCTTCCAGCCGCACTGTGTCTTTGTGGTCGTGAAAGCCTCTAACAGAAATCAGTACCAGGAATTAATTAAATAATTTTCCTGTGGAGTAAAGCGCGGCCGGCGCGTAAGACTGACAACCTCAGCGCTATCTCTGAGCCGATTATCTAGAAAATGTGGGAGCCTCGACGTCTCACAACTCTATGGGCCTCCACGTCCTGTTACAGGGATATCTTTACTTTTTAGAAGAAGGACCCAGTAAGCCTCATTCGTAATTTGCAGATTCATGACACAGTTGCTACGGATTCGAGTCCAGAACAGGTCATGTTGGGCTTGTGGTGGACAAAGTGGCCCTGGGGCGAGGCTTCTCCAAATAATTTGACATTCTCCTACCAATTCTCATTCCAACGACTGTTCCCACAGTCTTTCATCTGACGCTATAGCCTCGGTAGGGACAGCGTCGTTAAACAATCAACTAAAAACACAAATCCATAAAATTTATTCAACGTTATAACATTCTTCACTTCAGTTTTAGTCTACTTTCCTAAAGTTGGCTTATGCGCTGTCCTTCCTCTCTGTGTGTCTGTATGTGTATTCCAAGATATCAACTTTTGTATGCCTGAACAAATTTGTATGAAGCGTAGTATGTATATCACGCCACCTGGATCCTTCTCAGCAGCTCACTTCATGAATGCTTCCCATCAGTCCGCGTGTCCGTATGTGTATTCCCCCTACCGTTGCTAGGTAACGGCTTGGTAAACAATTTCCCGCTGCAAAGCAGAATTGTTAGTTGCGTCGTTTTCTATGCCCTTCATGTAGTCTCAAAAGAAAGTTGACCATTAGTTCTTTCCAAAATTCATAGTCTGTTTCTGACGTCAGCAATTAGAATATATATCGTCGAATTGTAGAATGAATAATGTCTAATGAATTAGAAAGGATTTGGAAGGAAACGGTCATGGCCTAATCTAGATACTATTCAGGCATTTTGTTGGAAGGACTGTGGAGAGTTAGGACACACGATGCCCCAACCGAGATCCGAACCGTGCTGTTGATGTTAGATACTTGGTTAGTTAGAGTAGAAGATTCAGGCAGCAAATTCCTCCGAAACGTCGGTACGTCTGTAATAATCTACACGGCCTCACATATTAATAGACTATAGTGTTAGACCGCTTTTTAGATTGTAAAATAAAAAAAAAGCGAATTAATGAATATTTCTTTCTCCAAAATTCGTTTCTCTTTCCTATAGAACTTCCCGCCCCCTGTGATTTCCAGCTTCATAGTAATTATAACCCTCTCATCTTTCTAGGGCTGTGCTCTGGTTTTGAAATACCTCCCCTTCCCCCCTTCTCCACACTCAAAAGAATCTCTTCCTTCCATATATTGAGGTCAGACGTTGTGTCCTAAACAATAGTACGGTCCCTGCTCCAGCCGATATTAAGGTGGGAGGGAAAATGTCGCATGGCTAGTTTTGTCATGATATTTCAAACACCAGGTTGCTGCACTGACTGCCTAAGCACTCTTTGTCTTCAGTAGGCCTACACTTGGAACTTAAAAAGTAAAGTTGTCTGTGTCATTTATCATCACGCCGTGAAAGTCATATGGGAGTGTGGTGGATAGCTCCATGTGTTCCTAACTTCGGCAGTCGATATAGAAGAATAGTCATGTTCACATCTCTGGTGGTTTTCAGATCAGGGACAGAGCAACCACTACCCTCTGAACGCTGTGGATAAGGGAAAAATATTGCTTATTGAGTACTGAATTGCGTTTCCTTGGTCGTCCAACCCGTATCGAGTCATTATATTGACTGAATTAATCCAGCTTCAGTTCGAACTTAATACAATAATTATGTGATATTGTAGCGTGTAGAACCGTTGCTATGCAGCGACGGTAAGATGGACGGATATACCTACCAGGGACGTTTGTAGGCAAGGGCTAGATAATCATGATCCTGCAGCAACACACATGAACGCAGCAATATATCTGTGTTTTCTATGTAGTCCGTGCCGAAATTTTATAAGCAAGGAATAAGGTTAGACATAGTGAGAAACGACAGACCCGTCCTGTTGTCGGAGAGAGCGTCCCACATCAGCAAACCTGCAACAGTCTGACAGTAATAAAGATCTGGTCTTAAGCCCCAGATGGGTGCTTTATTCCCTGAAAGACTGGCCGACTTACCGTCGGTCGTAACATATTTTTTTTTAATTCGCTTAGTTGGGGATGGAGTCCAACTTGGTCCACTGAGCACGGCGGCCACTGATTGGCCTATTGTACCTGCCCCGGGTGATTATGATAATGGAGAATTTGGTGGAATAAAGATTTGCAGGGGAAACCGAAGTAATCGGAGAAAACCCGCCCCAGCGCCACTTTGTCCACCACAAATCCCACTTGACTAGACCCGGGATCGAACCCGAGCCACCGCGGTAGGAAGCCAGCGACTAACCGTTCGAGCTATAGCGCGGCGTCCGTCGTAACATAATTTGACTTTGACCTAGCGAGTTCTGTACGGGAGTCTGTGAAGAGAGAACTTGAGCCACAGGCAGAGGAAGAGCCATTGTTGGAGCCGTTGCCAGGAAACGTCTAGTAACAGACTGAGAACACTAGGCTATATGCTTTAGTGAACTGTAAAGTGTGGAAATAGCTGTAGTATTATGGTTATTTGTAATTAATAATCTGAAAGTGGTCAGTGAATCTATTCACCCAATCCATACCCCGTCTATAGTCGCACATAGTACGTGACAATATTATTATACAGTAACTCGTACTTCATACACGTATATTGCAGATCCGAGGTTCAAATCTCGGTCCGCATATGTTTCTAGGAGTTTTTCCGCAGGCAAATATCCACGTATGGCTTCAGAATGAGCCACCGAAGTTCCCATCAAAATTCTTTAGAATTCGTTAGGTATTCATTACATCATTAAAAAAAGAATATAAGGAAACGACTTATGTGGATGTTATGCGTGTCCGTCTGGCGTGACCGAAGGTTTTTCATGGGATGTTCCGATTTTTAGCCACGTTGACACATAACAAATTCCAATTTGCTTAAGGCCATGAATGGAGAAAATTGACCGCAGGTAAGCTTAATTAATTTTAAAAAGCGGCGACATTTAAATGTTTTTTACACATGTTTAAGCGTGTCAAATATTGCATTCTCACGGTTACAGTTGTGAAGATTGCTTTTTGGGTACAAGGCTACGTAATCTGGTTGATACCTACTGCCTCCTTCTTATTCCCGGCAGATAGAAGTAGCAGGTTCCTCCGAAATTCTTTAGTGAGCTGATTATCAAATTATTCATGTCTGATCTTTCTTTTCATTAAATTAGTACGATTTCCACAAATTGTGATTAGGCAGTGTAGTTTACCCTTACGATATAAAAAGAAGGCCGTGTTTTGTAGCTCCGTAAGCCGCCTGCAGTCTGATTGTTGTGAGGTCTCGCTTGATTACTTGACAGCCACCGGTGCGTAAGATTGTCCGGGCAGCATCGCGTTTTCCATTGTTGATATGTGCACCATTGTGGCCAACATCACAATTGGAAATAAAACGGCCAACTTCTAACAATTAAAGGGACGCTCTCTATCAAATGCTTTGATTTTCCACATACTCAAAATTATGTATGTAACGTACTGGTATACAACTTCTGTGTATAAATTGAGACTTCCTGTGTTTGAAAATGAAATCCCTGAGGATTGTAGTTGTTTAATTTTACCAACAACTGGAGCAGTGGAATACATCCTGTGAACAAATATGATAGGCAAGTAACTGTGATGTATATTGGGTTACCGTAACAACCATAAAATGAACTCAAACTTTCAGAAATTTTACATTTACACAAAAAACCCGCACAAGGCCTGCTGAAATGTCCACGATAATTTGTTATTAACGTCATCCGTAGCTCAGTCACTATTGAGATTCGGCTATTGAAAATTTGGGGTTCTTTTCCTGCCAGAGATACTAACCTAGAACTAGTGCCGAGGTCAAGAAAGACTGGATCTATACGTCCACTCCCTCATACGTGTTCGTTGCATAGTTCTTAATTAGATAAGTACAGGGACATTTACATTTTTATTCCTGTCAGAAACAAATCTTTTTCTCTTGAACACAGTGTCAGTAACTCTTCTGTGGCCTACCAACGGCTACCTGGTGTTAAAGTAGCTTCACGAGGCTACCTGCTTCCATATGTTATTGAGGATAAGAATGCATGGAGCTATACCGTCCCTCCCAGTACGCCTTCATGGTTTATTGTCTAAATGAGCTTTACCTTTTATCAGCATCATTCATATCATCGTACATTTCGAGCCTTTATAGTCTGACTATTTGGCGATGTGTTAAAATAAACCACAAGCAATCGAAAATAACTCCAGTAATGAAAAACGGGATAGAAATAAATTACCCGAAAATGTTGCATAATTCCCGAAACGTCGTATTCATTATATGCCATTCATTATGTAACTGTAGAAGTTGTAATCTGTGTAAGACCTATGGAGTAATATTTATTGCGGAATCTGCCAGGAGTTGTCCTGGTCTAGTCCACACGTATAGGAAACAAAACACAAGGATGAAGTAGTAATGGGCAGAAGATACTTTTGGTTTCCCCCGCATCTAAGGACAAGATAAAAGCTTGGGGTATTCCCCGTATTCTAGCAGCGATCCCATTGTTGTCATGATTCCCTTATTGTCACGATCCCATTGTTGTCATGATCTCAATGCCTATCCTACAGAGGAAATGATGGGGAAGTAACTTGTCTTGGAATCGAACCCAGCCACGTTTACGTTTGTCTCATATCACACCAGGGAAGTCCTCCGAATCATGCCAAATTTGGTCGAAATATGTGCGAAGTTATGGAGCTATATGAAGAACAAAGATACAGACACACTCTTCTTCGTGTGTATAGATAATAGATTACTGTAAGACAGTTTTTATCAGAATGGCTTCCCGTCCAGTACGCACTTCCTCCGTTAAAGATATATGTATGTATGTAAGGGGTGGGCCATAAAAACCGGCTCCCGCACTGCAACCTTCAGTGATCTATAAAGATCGGTAAAGATACTCTTGTTATGATTTCAGAACCGAGTAACTACGTTTGTTCTACGTGCAAACAAAGACTCCATTCGGCCTGGCGTCTCGTCCAGCACGTGCAGAACAGTCATGGCATCAAGATATACGTGGAGTCGTCGCCTTCCTCTTCTTCGACGGGTTCCTCTTCCTCGCCCTGTACAACGTCTTCACTGTCTGCCACGGGGAAGAATGCGATTGGCCCTGCGAATGGTAACAACCATTCTTCATCATCGTCTTCCTCGTGCTCCGGGTCGTCCACATCCTCCGGCTGTTCCAGCTCTTCCGGTGGCAACAGCAGCAATGCCCCTACAACTCCTGTGAGTGCAACACCTCTGTCTTTACCACCACCAGGTGTTTCTTCGAGGTTAGCCCATCATCAGGCTTTACACCACCCTCCACCGCCGTCTTCGTCGCTGGTCGATCCTCATCATCCTCTTCACAACAGTAACCCTTTTGGTGTTGGTGGTCTCCTGAGGATGCCCTTAGGAGACCGATCCCATCATCAGTTTCCCCCCACGTCAATGGCAGCACCACTGAGCAACCACCTCAGTCATCATCACGTCGCGCCAGGGGGCGGGCCCCCCAGCACCGCGGGTCTATTCACCAGGCCATCTAGTCACCACGACCATCACTTCCGGATGGAGCAACTAGTGTCAGAGCAGTTTCGTCTTAACCCTCACCATGGACTAGGGTTAGCTGCTGCTGCAGCTTGCGCCGCCGCAGCGGCTGCAGCTGGAGGTGTCCCACCCCCTCATCCACCATTTGGCCCTCCAGCTTCTGACCGGGTGCCAACTTCTATCCCAACGTCCACAGGACCACCTCGTTCCTCTGCCGTTCCGCCAGCCCCCACGCTTGGCCTCGGCTTGGAGCCACAGCTCGACTTCTATTCACAGCGACTCCGGCAACTGGCCGGTACCACTAGTCCAGGCGCGGCGAATGGGAACTCGTCCCCATCTCCCAGGAAACCCATATTGACTCCACCGTTCACGAGTCCGCCTAGCAGTAACAGTCACCACCCATCAATGAGCTCTGTTGTCACTCCGATACTACTCAACAACAACAATAACAACAACACTAACAACAATAACAACAGCAGTGGCTCTGGCACTTCTCATACCAGCAATCGGCCTGAGTCATTGTCCTCACCGGAGAAGCAGTCTCCACTCTCGGACCCAGTCACCAGCTCTGCTGTAGCACTCACTTCTACACCCAGATCTGCATCTACCCCTCCAACTAATTTAAAAAAGTCAGATTTCTCAAGAAGTCAAACGTCATTGTCACGGACAGCAGAGGCTGGTGATGGCGGTGATACAGGAGGTGGAGGAGAAAGGTTAGAGAGGATAAGAGCATGTGAGTTCTGCGGGAAGAAGTTTCGTTTTCAGAGCAACCTGATAGTCCACCGTAGGACACATACAGGAGAGAAACCATACAAGTGTGCCGTATGCAGTCACGCATGTACTCAGAGTTCAAAGCTGAAGAGGCATATGAAGATCCATCGTCGTGCACTGAGGACGGGAAACGGGCAGGCCGGTGGCGAGGCGGGGACTACCAATGGGGGAAGTACCAACTCGACACCGGATAACATTTCGCATACTGGCTCAGTTGAGACTCTGGATGACGATGGTGATGATGAGGATGATGATGGCGAGGAAGAAGATGATGAGGAAGAAGAAGAAGAGGAGGAGATGGAACTTGAAGAAGAGGAAGGTGATGATGATGACGATGATGATGATCTTGGTGGAGACGCTCCTGAAGACCTCACTACCAAGTCTACATCATCAACTCCACCTAACAACGTGTCTGGAGATGCAAACAAAGCCAAAACTAGCACTCCACGCCCCACACCAACACCAACCCCTCTTGAGAAGATTACTACTTCGGGTTCTTTGGTTGGTGAGTTAATGGACAAATTTGGGTTGAGTAATATCCAACAGTACAACGAAGCATACAAGCAGGCTCTTCAGGAATCTGTCGTTGGGTCACACCAGCTACACATCAACAACAAAGAAGGCCTTCATCATAGATCGCCTCTCATATCAGACAACAACAACGGTGGTGGGAAAACGTCTCCTGTGATCGCGAAGAACAGTCTCGAGAATGGGATGCTCGACAAATCAGCAGCAGCCATGCGGTTTCGTGAAGAGTTCGCGAAAAACATAATAGCTGCGGGCCAACCCCCTTTAGATTTAATTGGTGCTCCTCACGGTCTGTTTGGAAGTAGTGCAGCTTTTGAAAATCCTTTTGATGCTGCTAATAAGCGATTGAAACTTGACCTGGAAAATCATCATAATCATCATTCATCATCACTAGGTCGAGGTGGAGCTCCCAGTACTGATCGAGATGGTCTGTATGCAGGACTTTGGTTACCAGCAATGGCTGCAGCTCACCACAGGGATCACCATCTGTTTGGTGGTGACACCCCGACCATGGACCTCCTCAGTTCCCGTTCCTCAAAGTCAGCAGAAAGTGCTCTATTGAAAGCTAGCAGTGGAGGATCGAAAGCAGGACCAAGTGCTTCATCTTTAGCAGCCGCAGCGGCTGCAGCTGCTGCACTAAACCTTGGCTTATCTGGAGGACCAGGATCTCAACAGCAACACTTGAAGAAGGAGAGCAGGCGCAATGATACATGTGAATACTGCGGAAAGGTGTTCAAAAACTGCAGTAACCTTACAGTGCACCGCCGATCACACACAGGTGAGAAACCATACAAGTGTGAACTGTGCTCTTACGCGTGCGCACAAAGTTCCAAGCTGACACGTCACATGAAAACTCATGGCAGACTTGGAAAAGATGTGTATAGATGTCGGTTTTGCGAGATGCCGTTCTCTGTGCCATCTACATTGGAGAAGCACATGAGGAAGTGTGTTGTAAATCAGAATAACAAGGCTGGAGGGGGACATATCCTTCCAGCACTGATCAGCGGTGGAGAGGACACTGGGGACTCCAGTGCGTCAGCCTCCAAAGACACCACATGACTCTTTCCATGGGGAGGGTTCCGCCATCTTCCTCTTCAAAGTATTTATTAAAAACCTCCACCACACTTTCCTCATGCCCTTCTCCAAATAATATTAAATGCCGAAGAGTATTATCTTCTGGGACATAACGCCGTCTAGCCTGTTGAAAGTTGAATTTCAACGTACTACACCGGTTGACTTGTTAACGGACTACACTGCGTTATGGCCCAGAAAATTGTTCTCTTCATAAACACCCCTGTGAGAACCTCAAATACTAAATTACGTCATACAGTATTCAGATTTGTGTACTTTAACTTCTGGTCTTCTGTTGAGAGTATAAATGATCACCAGAATCACTGATTCTGCACAGATAGATACTTCTGAAAGTTTAAAGCTTCATTTTATTTTACTAACTTAAACCAGATAGGATTGATCACATTCAGTAACTTTGGAAATAAATTCAATCTGGTTACTTTACACTTCCTAGAAGTTGCTATAAATAAAAGTATAATATATGATATATTTGAAATTTAAGGAGGTCACAAATACGTTTACTGTATAACGAACAATCTCTACTCCATCCATTGTTCTTGTCTCCCATTACTACATCTATAACTCCTGGCGGAACATCTCCCCTTCGGTTGAGTCAAAAATAAGTTTATTGTAAAGTAAAAACAATTTAGAACAGGAAAATGACAGGTGAACAATACCTTACTGATTCATATTTGGACTAAAGTCAATAATTATAGAAACCATCTTACCATGAACTAATGATTATACCATCCAGACAACCAATTTGGAAAACAGAAACGTAAGGATCGTCAGAAGATCTATGTTATACTCAGTAACACAGTGATTTCAATTATGTTTCAAGTCAGAAATTGTGTTGGAAGAATCCATTGATACCACACACACACAAAATACACATGGACACTCATATGTACATAAAGTTTCCAGCCCCTAAAATTGTTGTTGTATTTTTTCTGGTATAGTTGGATAAAGGTTTAAAAGTGTTGTTATACTCATTAAAACAAAAATAATATTGATGGGTAGAAACGTTTTTACCCCAAATATCTCTCCCTCTGTTGAAGTACCTACATAAACATGAGAGAAATCTTTACTGTCTTGAAAGTACCATGTCTTTGTAAATGTTAAAATATGGTAGATATCACAACACATCTGCAGCTATGTACCTCAGACTTGTATGGAAGTTTCTTCTTAATGTAAGATTATAAGTTCACTGGAGTCATTATTTATACATCTGGTATTGGTTAGGACTTCAATCCAAGATGTGGACACCCATTCCAGTGAGTATTAAGTGTTAAAGAAATTGGTTTGTGGTTGTAAGACTGTTCACATTTATTTCTATTTATTCTTGAATTTGATAATTGATGTAACTGATACCAAAGCAATGTAAAATTACATGTATTATCATTAAAATTTCATTACTACACAATGATGTTACAATGAAAACTTTAATTGTTAGAAATTTTCTGACCAAATATTTTCGTTCATTCTATTGTAATTAAAAGATATTCATAATGTTGGCCATATTTTGCACAAATGTTTTTTTTTTTTTCATGGTTTGGAATGTATTTCTTGTCCCTTTTCCATCTAATAAACTTTGATAACACTGGTATTTTCCACAAAGTGGGAGGGTAAACTGGGAAAGTTAAAATCATTTTCAACTGTTTTTCTTAGCAAGTGTCAGTATATGGGAAAGGTGACAAATTTGATTGTGGTCTAATTTATTTATTAATACTTAAAGCATATCAGACTGATGTTTAGTAATCAATTTTTATTTTTCTCGATAATGAATAAATATCTACTGATATTTTTTGTAGTGCCCTAATATGTCCGACTATAAGATATTGCCAGAGAATTTATTCTGTTTCTTTATTTTCCTTCTATATTTTTGCTTGAACATACGAAATATTCTTTGTGATGGATTGAGAGCAAGCTGTTCTCAAATTTGTTTCAAAAGACTGAAGATTTTCTTTAATTTATCAAATATATATAGCAGTGTAATACTAGACTCCAGTAATTAATCATAATGCTGAATGGCGTGCTTCTAGAGGTAAGAAAATTAACATACTAACACTATTTTATATTTGCATTGCACTGATTTGCCAAAAAGGATTAACAAAGGATGTGAATACTTTTTTCTTTCTGCATTTGAATATTACTTCAAACAAATGACTAGTGCTCCTACATTTACACATACCTTGTTATAAATCTGAAGTAATCAATTCTTTGACTAGACATACTAAAAACAATAATTCCAGTACTTCAACAATATAATCTTTAATTAATTTTTTACTTATTGTTAAAACTTTGAAACAGAGTTGATCTCTAACATTATACACACTCGTAATTACGTAGTTTATTCTTACAAATTATTTTACACATTAAACATAATTTTATTCTGTTACTGGTTTGATGACGAATTGAAAAAACAACATTTTACCCTGTCAGAAAATAGGACCGGGGACAAAATCTCTGGCACCCCAAGGTGTAAACAGTAACAAATTCAATAAAGTATTAATTTATTCATTCTAACGAACCCTAAAGCAATTGTACAGTGTTATGTCATCTAACAAAGTACTTTCATATTGTATTCATCTTTGGTATAGGACATCTTGAGGTAAATGCATTACACTTTCATTGCTGTGTTGTACAAATGTACGTAGTATTTAATTCAAGATACATATGCAGTAGACCCTCGTTTGAATTCAGGTGCTAGGTTACAGCTTCTGTTACCTGCTTTCTAATCGAAATTGACATTTATCAAAGTTTGGAAATACTCTTATTAAATATATAGTATTTAATATATAATATCATTGTTTTAGGGATTTGCCCCCTCCAGCAGGTCGGCAAGATTTCCAGTCATCCGCGGTTCAACAGGTATAAGGGGTACTCATTAAATTTTTGCTCTTTGAAGAAAAATCCCAATGTTACAGACATCAGAAACGTACAGCCTATTCACAGGGGTCTCTGGACTTTGCCCTCCGTACCCACAACAAGACATAAATGATTGTTGCAATACAGACATGAATTGTAAATAACATTTTCATAGAAATTTGTACAACTTAAAATTTATGTAATCATATGGTAGCGAGAACATGACCAAAGCTCAGATACGACGAGGTCCTACTGTATAAGTTTTGAGGTTTATGTGATATGATTGTCCCAATTGTGGCCTTTTGGGCTTAGACATACGTGGTATTGTAGGTGGATACCGACATTTGTAGGATCATGCTGCTCCTAGCATCGGGGTCGAAGTGAGTACTAGTTCAGGAATAAGATGGTCAGTCATGTTGACCCTGACAGAGGTTGCATCTTATTAACCACCTGCAAGACTACATAGTGCTAAAAGACTTTTAGATAGTCTGAGGGAGCTGAAGATTTATCATGCCTCTAAACAAACTCACTCATTATGCAGTGTCCAACCCAGAAGACCACAATCATAAAATATGCATTTTCATCCAGATATATTTCAAGGGCATGGGCCTTTTAAGGGCATGGCAGAAAATATAGACACATAGGTTTCAGTAAATAATATGAATCATATTTTGATATATTTTATGGGAAATCTGTACCCTTGAAAACTCCATAAACTTTAACATGAAAGATCAACTCTGTTTTGACATATTAGCAGAATAATTAATACTGACATTCCCAAATATCAGCATTTCAGGTTTGTTGTATTCTTTTAATACAGTTACCTGTAAAAACCAAGACTGGATGTGCCAAGTTGCAAAACCATTAATATAAAACAATATGGCCAGAAATATTATTATTTCATATGCTTAATTTGTTATATTCCACTCACTATTCTGTTATATGTATTTAATAGAGGTTATGAGTAACCAAGTGTGTTTTGCAGTGATTTTGATATAGCATTTTTGTGGGGGGAGGGTGTGTTGAATAATTGTAGTAATATTGAAAAGCGAAGAACAGGGTGGTCCTAGCATTATCATCCTGGTGTGAGATTCTTACGTGGTGTTGCAAGGATGAAGTCATTGTGAGCTGCGTACTTTGAAGACACAGTCAGTCACAGTAAACAAGTGTGTGTATGTATGTGTACATAGAAATTAAAAAAAGTAAAATAAATAAAAAGATACGTTATTTTAAATGGTATTTAAATAACAAATCAAATATTGTAGGTGATAACACATACAGACAATTAAAGTAGTAGTAATGATACAAAGAATGGCGACGTATCTTCATCACTTCGTGTTCAATGTGCATGATTGTCATTTGTCTCTCATTCAAGCGCATAATGGGATTTATTTGTTTTGCCTCCCTCGCTTTCTGTATGGCAGTAGACATTTGTATTACAATATTAAAATGTGTGGCTTGTTGTTCTCTAAAACTGTATTTATTAAATATTATTTGCTTGTTACCTTCAAAGAATGTAATTACTGATATGTGTCTGCAATTTTTTGTTCTGTTTAGGGCCTTGACTCTTGAAAGATAAAATATTAGTATTATTATAATTATTATTAATAAAATAAAATATTATGAAACAAAGATTATGAGAAAATAAATATCAGCTATCCACAGTTATTTGCAATATACTTCACATGCAGCCGGTTTACAGAGTCAAGGTTCCAGCATCAAGGGTTATGTTAAGTGCCTATCTTTTTTTTTTTCATTTGATTCCTTTGAAAATTAAAATAAAGGAAAGCAATTTACCAAAAAGTAAAAGAATGAAGCTCGTAAATTTCTGCACGAGAATTGTATTATTCAAGCACTTGCTGCATTGTATGATAAACAAATTAATGTACAAAAAACTTGATGATAATTCTTGTTTGTATAGATCTTCTCTCCCCTTCTCAAACTTTTCCAGCTATTTTCTCTCTTGCTTTGTGTTCTCAATATGCATTATTAGTGGCTTGTAAACTGTAAAATAATTGAAAACTATTTACTTTTTACCCACACACTATATTACAGGGTAAATTGCTATATAAATAGTATTTGTCTAAGAAAGTTCATTTTGTTAACATACAAGTATGGTTCTTGTGACAAACAAAGAGTTTTCAGGGTACATTTGTGAAGAAATGTAATATAAACTGCATACAGTAATAATAAAATACATATTATGTTGTGTGTCAAAAATAACAGACATTGATATACATCAACTTAGAAATACAAGAAGTTCCAAATATTAAAATGAAGTGTCCTATCCTTCTTTTTGAATGGACGTATCTTGTGTTCCATGTATTATATAGATGGAATATTACTTTACACTACATTATAAGAGGATAAGTTACCTTCCAAATCCCCAACATCTTCTCATAAAAGCATATATGCTTATCCTTGTAGATGAAGCTGATGCTCTACTGTTTACAATAAAAATAAATTTCATTTGTTTCCTTCTGAAACACTATATAAACAGGATGTTTTTGTTTAAATTAATACTGAGTTTAATTCCACACGCGCAGGAGTATAATATTTAATTAAAATCATCCTGTATACAATAATATATGCAATATTATGGTGGACCACATTTAGGTTTATTTCGAAAGAATGAACACTGTTCTTCACATGATCGTAGTTAATATTCTAGGACATTCATTTTTTTTTTTTTGTGAATCAAAATTCAAACAGAGATTAAGAAAGAACTGTAAAATACAAACTTAGGAGAAGGAATTTATCCCAACGTTTGAAATGAAAAATTTTATACCCTAACATTATTATAATTCGTATGATTAAACTATTTAGTATTTGTAAAGAATGTACACGCCACCAATTTATGAAATATACTGTTAATATCCTATTAGTGTAACAGTGTGCATGAAGACAGATAGCAAACAAATTTCCTAACGCAACAATTTGTTCTCGTTTTTTTCTCCTGTGACTTTTATTACTTACAATAATTATTATTTATTTGTACATGTAATGTACCAAAATGTGGAACATAGAGCTGAGTATGTGTATTTATGATGATTGTCATTTGTTTTTATTAAAGGCTTCTTTATAGAGAGGAGTGTATTAAAAATAGAGTGTTGATTTATCCTTCCATAATGATAGCATTCTTTGTACTACACCTATCTCTTTGGCTGTGTTAATCTCAGTATTTGACACAAATATCTCATTAAGATTCAAGACAGTTATCATTCTAGCATCATATAAATATACCCTTACATTTAAATTCCTCATCTTGTAACCTGTCAAGTGTCGGGCTGTAGATGAAGTCACGAACTTAAGGACAGAGGTTGTGATAATGTGCTGCCTGGTGTGGAATATTGCATACCGCAGGAGGCGGTGACAGATGAGTAATTTCAATTAATATTTTATTAAGATATATAAATCTAATATAAAATTAAATTCAAAGGATCACAACCTTCATGAATTCTACCTTCCTAGCCCAACCAGTGACCTGTTCAGTCCCCATTACATTCTCCTTCTATCACAAATCATCTTGATTTCTCCTCCCGTTGGGTATCAACTCTACTGTCTTCCATCCTTAGCATAAAGACATCAGATTCCACCGAAATAGATTGGTATCCAAATACCAAATTGCACGGCGTCATCTTCAAAAAGACAAAAAGTATATATTTACCATTTCCTGTCACATTGGTGCCATATGGTTCTTTTTAACCTGCAGCAGCTACAAAATTTGTTTACGAACTTAAGTTTCCTTTTTTAAGCCTGTTTTTACTGACTGCCCTTAACTACACGTACATATTTGAACAAAATTTAGTACTGCTAATTTATATATATATATATCCTTTTTTAACTTAATTTTTCCTCAGAAATCCAAGGGGGGGGGGGTTACCTGGCTTGCTTCCGCCCTCTCAGATCCCATTATCCTCAAAATAAAATTTTTGTTAAATTATTTAAACGTATTCTTACCGTTCGCTTATGTAATCTGAAATTCTGAGCTCTTTGTCACGAATCTGTGAGCTGTCTCCACTATTCTGATTTTAATGGAATCGTTTGGAGCTTCAAGAATAGCTAAAATGCCCCATTTATGTATGCATACCGCAGAAATTAGAAAAGACCTAATAGGGGCTGTTTCTGTCAGGTTTTGGTGCGCAGGAAGCCAGGTCTCTGGTGCTGCAGAAGTAACACTGCCTACATACTGCACTGACTATGCTCTGTGCTTGCAGGACTGATTAGTGAATAAATAAATATCAAAATCATGAAAACTTGAACCGTTCCGTCTAGTGTGGCCGGTGAAGACTTTTCTTATTTCAATTATTTATGCCCTTACATGTTTCGGTCTTCAGAGACTATCATCAGAGGGACACCTTTCAATCAATACAGTTGGAAGTTACTATTACAATATACGTGTACACGTATGTTCTGAACGTTAATATATTGTAGCGTGTTTTGAGTTCGAATCTTGTGGGTCACGTGTATAAGCCTTATCCCACTTCTGACACCAATTGTCATGTATTGGGCGTATAACGCGACAAATAAATTCACGCAGTCGTCTGATATATAGCGAATTTATTCCCTTCGCTCACTTACACACTTTACAGGCATCACACTTGCAGTGTTACAATCACTGCTCACAATATACGGCGAGACACTCCTTAGACGGATATTCCAAACTGACTTCTTAGACGGGCGATCCGAAGCTTTCTTCTTCGAAGACTATTCCGCGACTGACTTCTTCGAATGCTATTCCGAGACTCACTGTCTCTCGTCGAAGCTAGGCTANCGTCTCTCTTATTATTTCTCTTGACGGGGGTCCAAACGTGTGCCCCCCTGTCGTTCTCGAGAAGAGGGTTCTTTGATGTTGTCCTGTATGTGTTTGTGGCGCGCTGTGTTGTTTTTCCAGCTGTATTGATGTAAAGGTGTCCCTCTGATAATGGTCTCTGAAGACCGAAACATGTAAGGGCATAAATAATTGAAATAGAAAAATTTTCACCAGTCACACTAGACGGAACTGTTTTAACTTTTCATGACATTGTTAGTGTGACGGACCAGAATGAAACAAATCAACTATCGAAAGTTCGATTTGAGTATCTCTCTGCAGTGTTCGTGATGTCATTTAATTCGGAGGAACATACGACCTCCATTTTCACGGCCGAAAAGTAATCAGCAGAAATTGTTTTTCCTGCTTGGTTTCTCTCTTGGCTTACTGTTAACCCTGAAGATGGAGGAGGTATGTTTCCTTCGAAAAGTCAGGCTTTTACCGAACTGCGCGGTTGTTTTATTGGCTTAATCTTCGACACTGAAGATGGATGTGATATATTTCTCCGAATTACTCGTCTGGTTTCTTATACGGCTTACCGTTCGACACTGAAGATGGAGGCGATATATTTCTCCGAAATATGTAGTGTTACAACCTACAGTACCGTACTGATCAAGTCAGAAGTAATTACATTATCCATAACTGAAATATGTATTTTGTATGGTCTGTAAACAGATGTAGGTACATTTAGTTAAAGTGCAGTAGTACAGTCAACACCTCACCTTATGGCTACAGCACAGTTGGGGAGGGGGGACGTACAGGGAGTCCAACACTGACTGCGCATTCGGAACGGTACAACCATGTCATGTGATGCAGACGAACAAATAATGCAGTGTACAACTCGGGTATTTATAAGTGACATTCCAGGAAAAGCTACGCAGTGGATGGGCAGGTCCATTCGTGAAAGTTGGTGGGATTTATGATTAGTCTGCTCAGTGCGAGCAGACGTCTCAAGTTCAGTTAAAAGCATTCTTCCTTGCACAGTAAGTTAAAAGTTTTGACTCTTGGAGTCTTATTTGAGTGTATTATTCTCTATCTACTGTATGTATATTTTATTTTATTGTTTATTTTTATTCGTTGATTTTCTTTCTTCTTTATATTTGTAAATTTTTTCTATCTCCTTTAACATTCCACCTACACGAAATAAATTGAGTGGAAAAGTGTTGCATTCACAATCAAGAGAAATTGTTAGTAATGTATATAAGTATATGAAAGAGGCTGGGCCAACAATTACAGTGAAGAACATAGGAGTGGAAGTAGCAAAGGCAACAAGTGTATCGGAAAGTAGTGTCAGAAGAATAAGAGAAACAAAAAATATCGAATCTCGGTCTTCCACTTCCTTTTCGACACCCCATAAAGAAAGACCTAGGAAATCTCCACTAGCCACTTTGAGCATTGAGCAACAATTAATGGGACAGGAAGGCCTTTTGGACGCATGGCGGGAGTTCGTCTTCCATGTTGGCGGTGTTAATGATGACCGTTCTGATTATATCTCCGATTCATCTGGTGGTGACGAGGAAGGACAGGCATGTGAAGATGATATTTATGCGGACATTGTCAGTGTTGCCCCTTTAGAATAGACCTGTGTAATATGTAAATAAACTCATGTATATAACAGTGAAAAGTGTATAATAGTGTATAGTGCATAACAGTCTGACATTCGGCACATAAAACTTGAAACATCGGATGTGTGAACATCATCGAGACTAAACCGCCAACATGGGCCGCGCCATAGCTCAAGCGGTTAGTCGTTGGCTTTCCACAGCGGCGGCCCGGGTCAAGTGGTCTGGTCAAGTGGGATTTATGGAGGACAAAGTGGCGTTGGGGTAGGTTTTCTCAGAATACTTCGGTTTCCCCTGCCAATCTTCATTCCACCAATTGCTCCACAATCACCCTCACCTATCATCTGGTGGTGGTACAGTAGGCCAGAAATGGCCGCAATACAAGGGACTTAGTCCCACCACACTGGCAATAAAAACAAACAAAAAAGAAATGCCAACACTATGCAATATAATGAGGTAAGAAGTTATTTCCTATTGAGAACGCCTGTACTGTATTCCCCTCCACACTTGTCAGCATGCTGGAGCTCTCCCCACCACTACCAATACTTCTCCTACTCCGCGTCGGAGGACGGTCACTTCTAAATACCCGGGCTGTACTACAGCGCAATCGAATGACGTGTCTGGAATCCAATGCACAAGGAAAGCAAGACGTTACCGCACGGTTTGTGAACCAACACGGCAGTGAAGAGCTCGAGATGAGTGTTTTTGAAGTTATGTACAAGTTCAGTAATTTATTTTTTGTTTATTTAAGGCCCTGCCAGTTTCACTGACTATATAGCTTGGCAGGGGAGAGTGATAATTAATTAGGAAGAACATGAAAAGAAAAGACCGTGGCGTAATTTAATATACTGTGACCTGCATTTACTTTGATGGACTGAGGAAAACCACAAAATGGTTTCAAGATGATTGGTGAACGGGACGAGATTCGAATCCGGCATCGCCGTGATACAGATCAGAACTCTTAGCCCCTCCCGGGCCATACTCGCTGGGTGTTGCATCTACAAACGAAAATCAGACAGTATATATTAATATGGAAATCGAAACTTCCAAACTTCATCACAAGATCGGAAATTCTGATAAAAGCAGGTCAGACGTTAAAGTTCGCGGCTTGTAATCGGGAAATGCCCCATTCGATTAGCGATCGGGAGACCGAATATGATTATCTTCAGTCTGTCTCGCCAAATGTCGGGTTAGTACCATATATTGGACAACGACACAATTTACTTCCACAAGATATATATATTTTTTTGTCTATCCGCTCCATTTACTCCACATCCTCACCTCTCCTTACCCTCAGTAATTATTAGTACTAATGAAAACACATAAAAGTTCCTCATTACATGTTCGGTGATCAAGTCTGTCCCCATTTGACTCAGGCCTACTCATCCAACTTTTCCCAGGAACCGAGCAAGATACTTCAAGCGGAAACGCTTCTGACTTGTGTACCGCAGATGCCTGGTTCGAATCTCGGTCAGGACACCGAATATCTCGAGTTTTGCAACATTTTCCTCATTCTCTACAGCCAAATTCTGGGTTAATATTGTCACGTGTATGTGTGACTATAAACAGGATTTTGGGTTGGAGGTTGGATTTGTTGACCACTTTAGCACACAACTCGTAGTTACACTTAATTATAGTGCCATCACTAATTTCCACACTTTACAAAACAACAGTATTTTCCAACCCGCATTGTCTTCACTATACGTTTCCTGGTAACGGATTCTAACAACGGCTATTCCTCTGCTTCCGTGCTCAAGTCCTCTCTGAATGGCGGCTCCCGTCCAACTGCATATGCTTTCTTTGGTATAAAACACCGTCTGCAACAGTATCTCTACTGTTGCATGCGTATTTGCTGCCGCAGGAACGTGTTTACCGAACCGTTGCCTAGAAACGGCTCTACAGGCTATAGTACTTGAACTAGGTCGTTACCATTTCGTCCTGAGCCGGGATAGCTCATTCGATATAACAACGGGCTGCACGATTGGTGTCCGTTTCCTGTGAAGGTATGGCAAGAATTTTTCTCTTCTCTACAGAGTTCAGCCAAACTTTGGGCTCTTTCAACTGACATCTAACCGGTGAAGGGGCTTTTCTCTGGGGGTAAAGCATACGGAGAAGGAAACCGAACATTCACCTCCGTCTAGTGCCGAGGTCAAGAATAGTGGAGCTATACATCCACTCCCCGATACGTCTTCGTGGTATGATGCTTAATTAATTAATCTCAGGAATAATTTCACAATTTTTACCATTTCCTCATATATCGTTTCCTGTTCATTGTCGATTATCATCCAGTTTTTAGGCACGATATATTCTGAGCCTCTACTACGTACTTGCAGCGCTACGGTGGAGGTATTCTAACACGCCTCCATGCGAGAATATACATATAAATATATAGTATTTACAGACTCTTCAAATGTCTGTTTCTGTGTTCTTTCATCAGCCGTTTTATTTAAATTGTTCATCACATTTTATGCTCATTATTTACTATTTTATCCTGCCTCTATTAAGTTCTTTCTTAATATCCTAATCCTCGATACGATGTAGCCTAGTGCAAGCTTCAACCGAGATTAAGTTCCTCATCTCTAAAGATGCTACCGTGTTCATGTGTCTTGCTTAATTGTCTAAGATTCACTTCCATACGAGCACAAAGAATTTGCAGGGCTCTTGCATGAATTATTTGAATATCTAAAAGTTTAAACGGCATAAAAATCGTTAAGGTTCGAAGGTTTCCTTTGATATTTGCATCGATTCTCCTTAGTTGCTCTGATACGAACACAAATAACTTTTCCAGACGTTGTGGGACTCAGTTCCTGGAAACCAAGAAGGTTTCTGTAAATGTTTACCGAGAATCACATCCTGTGTCCCCTGCAGGATGCAGCCGTACCAACTCCCTGGGAATGCATTCCGAAAACAGCCACAAGGGCAAAGAAATTCTTGAACATAATAATATACTTTTGACTGCTTGACAGTTCAAAAAATACAAAATTATTAACACTTCTCCTGACGGACCTACTTCCTAACTCCACGATCGGGAGTCCTTGATTATAAACTAATAGTTGCTCAGCTATTCAAGATATTCCCAGTATCCTGAGCCAGATCAATCAAACACATACCACAGAATCCTAGTGGCATGTAGACCTGTTGTTAAGAGGTGACTCTGTAAACGGCTCGGTAAACACGTTCCCGTTGCTAGGCAGCAGATTCTTAGTAATGCAGCAGTGGGACGGAACGATAGAAGAGCTGTGTTTTCTATGTGGTCGGTGTCGAGATGTTGTAAACAAGGAATAAAGTTAGTTAAGTTGAGTTCTGAACAGGAATCTGTGAAGACTTGAAACGAAAGCAGAACAACAGCTATTGCTGGAGCCTTTAGCAGGAAACGTCTAGTAACAGACTGAGAACACTAGACTGCGTGCTAGTGAAGTGTAAATTGTGGAAATAGCGATAGTTGTTATTTGTAGATACTATCTATAAGTGATCAATAATTCCACTCACCAATCCAAACCCCGTTTAAAGTCACCCCTACACGTGACAGTACATTTTAATATTATTCTACTACATATGCCTAGGGAGGCACGCGATGGTGTAGTTGGTTGAGGCACTACGCTATAAGCTGGTAGATCGCGGGTTTAATTCCCGATGAGGTTATTGGTTTTTCAATTGACCTAATCATTCCAGTCACACTATGGCCCTGGGACCGACTAAGCGTCTAACAGAAATGAATGCCAGGAATCTTCCTGGGGGTAACGAGGCGTAAGGCTGACAACCACACCGCCATCTGTGTGCCAATTATCTAGAAAATGTTGGAACCTCGACGTCTCACAAACGTATGGGCCTCCACAGCCTGTTATAGGGACAGCTTTACTTCTTTTAACACATGTCTAGAAGTTTCTCTTGGTCTCCTTCCTTCTGGCTTTCCCAACAAAATGCTGTATTTCTCTTCGCCCCCATGCGTGTTACATGGCCTACCCATGTATTCGTTAACTTGATGATTCGTATGTGGCGAATACTGAAACCATTGTTAAATAACCGCCTCGCATACTTAGTAAACTTACTATAACCGTATCTGTTCTTCGGCTATTTTCTCCCTCTTACGCCAACAGATTCTAAATTGATTGAAAATCAAATATTCTGTCCATGTCTTACCTGCCGTGTAGACACGATTCCCATCTGCAGTGTAGACTCCATTTCGTGTTAAGGGCGATTTTCTTCTGTTTCTGTATGCGAACTGATGCTTCTCAGCGGTGCCCCCTAACACTCTTCTGATCAACTTACTCTCGCTTCAGTTCACATCGTCTGTTGGAATCACTTGATGGTATGATATCTCCGTTCCTTGTTAGTAATATCCCCCCATTATATTCTGCACGGCTGGATATTCCTGTGAAACTGCTGCAGACATGTCTCAGTATTCTGCTGGCTTAACAGAACGAAGACGAACCGAAGAATTTTGAACATAGATTGTATTTAATTTATAACGAAAAGTATCAGGTACAATGCAATAAAAAGTTTAGAACCAACCTATTTATTTTCAATCGTAATATACTTGATGTGAACAAGGCATGTAGCACGCATAGGAGAAAAGCTCAGTGTGTACAAATTTTAGTAAGAAAATTTGAAGGAAGAGATCAACAGGAAAACCTAGGTGTTGATGGGAGTATAACATTGAAACCGATCTTAAAGAAATAAAAGGATATAAACTGGATTCATCTGGCTCAGGACAGGGACCAATTGCAGGATCTTATGTAATATAAAAGGTAAAGCTATCCCTGTAACAAGCTGTGGAGGCCCATAGGGTTGTAAGACGTTGAGGCTCCCACTTTTTTCTAGGCAATCGACTCACAGACGGAGGTGAAGTTATCAGCATTACGCGCCGGCCGGCCACCCTTTAGCTCCAGAAAAATTCCTGATACTCATTTATGTTAGAGGCTGAGTCGAACCCAGGACTATAATGCATCTGGAAATGGTAAGTCAATTGAAAAAACCCAATGACCTTATTGGGAATCGAATCCAGGACATTCCGGCTTGTAACATAGTGCCCTGTTATGTACTCTACATGGACAAACATTAGAATTAATGAGAAATAATTGAGTGCACTGTTTTTTGTAGTCGGAAGTGTTAATGGGCCCCATATAGGGCATATATGGATGGATATTCATACATGCCATGAAGCCGAATTCGAACAGTGTATTTGAAAATACTGATAGAATGTCGTTATTGAACGGAAGTGCCCCAGTGCATAAGACCCTCGCTTTTATGTTCACACTAGGAAAAGAAATTTACTGTTAAAAGTGACGACATGACGGAATTCATAAAGCCTACATTCCTGCTTCATCTCCTCCTACTTCTGCAGAAATGTGTTACTAATAAATCTCTCAGCTTTATATGATTTAAGGCCAAGAGTGCATACCTCATCACGCATATATATTTTTTTTAATTCGTTTAGTGGGTCCACTAGGTACGGCGGCCACTGATTGGCCTATTATAGCCTGCCCCGGGTGATTATGATGATGGAGAATTTGGTGGAATTAATATTAGCAGGGGAAACCGAAGTACTCGGAGAAAACCTGCCCCAGCGCCACTTTGTCTACCACAAATCCCACTTGACCAGACCCGGGATCGAACCCGGGCCGCAGCGATGGGAAGCCAACGACTAACCGCTTGAGCTGTGGCGCGGCCTTATGCAGCTATGTTATCTTATGCTATGAGTTCTAGGCGGTGGACATGAAGGTTGCAGGTTCAAGTCTTTGTAATGGTTATATTTTATTTTTGTTACATATTGGAATTATATTACACAGAAATTATTATTATTAATATTGTCAGCATCACGTTATTATTATTATTATCATAATGTGGCTGGTGTGGCCTTCAATATCAATAATCAGTCACTCGATACCAAATTTGGTGAAAATCGGCCAATTGATTCAGAAGTTGATTTGGGACACACATAGAACGGTGATCCTTAAATCAACACGTTCTATCCTAAGAAAATGGTAGCACACTAAAAATATTGTTCAAGATTATAACGTTAAATCTTCACTGTTTTGCGACAGAGATGATAGACCAGTGCGTATAGGTATAGATTATGAATTGGCCGGACGGGTTTCGATTACATGAGCTGAAAGTTTTTTTGTCTTCTTAATAGCTGCAGACAGGTTCTGGAACACATAAAGTTTCCCATACAATTGTTTGGGGTGCTTTTCTGCGGGATTAAAGCAGCCTGGGTGTGAAGATGAACATTCACCTTCATCTAGTGTCGAGGTCAAGAATGGTGGAGCTACATCTTCACCCCCCATACACCTTCATGGCATAGTGCTTACTTAAATGAACACAGGGTCAACTTTATCTCCGTTTTCAAGCATTCGGTTCTGAACATATACATGTTGACTTAGACCAGGTTATTCATGTGAAGATGGTAGCAGTATGTCCCTCCGAAACGTCGGGAAATTATTGGGCTACACATCATCATATCCCAGAAGAGAGTGCTATTTGCACCATTCATGTTCCACCATCCCTTGTGTCATACGTTCCGCTGTACAGTGCTTTAAATATCTGCACCTTTTATTCTGTCTCCTTACGTTTCATTACTTTAGTGTATGACAAGATATTGTGTTTGTGACTGGAGGAATGTGATGTTATACCGTTGCCCACCCTGCCGGTTGTAAACAAAGGAATAATGATACAGCGAAAGCCCGGTATTACCCAGTTTGTGATTATGATAAAGTAGCATGTTTTGTGTTATACATATATTTAGTTTTAGTATAGATTAAATAAGTGTAGAATTAACGATTTTGACACCAGAAATAGGTTTAAAGGAAATAATATACAAGAAAGTGTATAGTGTCTGGATACAATGATGTGTCTGTGAGTGAACAACTGAAGACAGGTATCGGAAGTTACACTATCGAAAACAAGTAAGTCAAGTGAATGAAAAAAATTTTAATTAGAATATGATAATATTTGTATTAGAGTAAAAATCAGAATAAGTTCAGTATGATTACAATTTGGAAATCCTGTGTGGTTTCACTGGGTAGCAACTTAAATGTTATTAGGTTTATTTTGGACTATATCCATCGTCTGGTATATAGAAGACAAAAAACCACAACGTTTCGGAGACTGGATCTGCCTCCTTCCTCAGGTGGATGGGGCAGGATAAACCTACTCAGTTGAGCCCGTTAGAAAGAGCTAGTCTCAATCACTGGAGGTTCAGTGATTGATACTAGCCTGACTAGCCTCCACCTGAGGACGGAGACAGATCCAGTCTCCGAAACGTTGTGGTTTTTTGTCTTCTATATACCAGACGATGGATAGAGTCAAAAATAAGCCTAATAGTTCTGTACAGCATACAGCTTCGTCAGAATCCTTTCAAGTCTATTTAACTTAAATGTAGATACTTACATTTATTGTGGTTTGGAAATGTTTGAAACTCCAAAGACAAGGTAGGGACTGGATTCTATAATAAGCTTTCATAAAAATGACAATGTAAATTGTGCATTGATAAGTCATGTGACTAGGAGGAGACATGTGAAGCAAATACTGCATTAGGGAAGAAATGAAGGCAGCACTATATCTGGGTGTAGCAATGAATTGAATTTCCTCACCCACAAATTTTAATATAAATTTTTATAAATGATACCCTAGGTCAGGTATTTGTGAAGTCCATAGGAAGAGGAACAGAGGAACTAGTGTAGCAAGTGACATAGAATGGCCAGTATTGTGTCATATTGAAACTTTTATGTAGAGATTTAGTAATACAGTTAAAGTATTATATTCCAAACTACAATATACATTTTAAATGTTCTGTTTCAAAATATTGTAAGGAAAACTTAATACTTTCAAGAAAATATTTATTACTTTCATATGCAGAATTGAAACGGTATGACTGCTGTTCCTTCTTACAGCTTCAGTATAAGCATTTAACAGGAACCCCATTAATTATAATTTTTCAAGAGTCAGACTCATATTAATTAAAAAATTTCAGACATAAATTGCATTTTGGTTATATAATTGATGATATTGCGAACCTGGATAGTGCAGTCGGTATAGTGACTGGCTACGGACTGGACTGCAGATGGCTAGGATTCGAGTCCCGGTAAGGTCAAGAATTTTCCCTGGTTCATGAACGTCCTCTATTGTTGGGTTACATAAATAAGCTCTAAAGTTGATTTCTGTCTTTTGGGATATGAAGTCATGTAGTCCGTTTGAAATTGAGCCGATGTTTCGGTGGAACATGCCGCTTCCATTATCAGGGTTTAAGTGGCTGGTGAAAGAGTGGCATTATATAGAAGCAGAGGGGGACAGAACTCTCCACATTGACCACTGTGAGGAACTAAAATCCAAGATGTCTTAAAGTTATTTGGTACAAAACCATGAAAGATAATTTTAAAATGAGATTTTGCCTGTTGAAGGAATAGGCTTACTTCCAAGGGAAAGGACTTTATAAGAAAGGGGAAGTGACAAGAAGTTGGAGCACACTGCATAATGAGAAGCTTCAGAAGTTGTACTCTTCAATAAACCTTACTGGGACGATCAAATCAAGGGACATGTAGAAAGCAGAAGAACTGATTCAATTATTTCCTAGGAAGTAGGAGTAGGTGAGTGGTCAGCTTCTCACCCCAACCGCTTTTTCTTTGGGAAATGAGCGCCCGGGACTCACTGGACAGGAGGCTGGGTGAGCCCCAAAGCTTATCTTGGCCCTGTAGAGTAGAGAAAACCCTTTTTTATGCTGGAACTCGAATCGCGTTTGTTTGGTCTTATAATTATAAAATTATTGCAGTTCATCTATTTTTCCTTATAAAACAAAGAACTTAGGCTAAAATGTAAAGGAATGAGAACAAATGCCATTGGCGTTTATTTTTCCTTGTTCAGTTATTTTTCACCGTGTCATAATGGAAACGTATTATAATTTGAATCCGTTAATGATAATCGATATTTATGTTACTTCGTTATTGCCAGTTGAGTCGTCGAAGCCAGGCTGCACAAGCAGACTGGCTCCTCTCCTGTTGGCTTGTTATGCTGCCATCTGCAAGCTAAACTAGAACTCACTGCGCCGCACTATCCATCAGCGCTCTCTAGCGACAATGTGTTGAGATAGGTCTTCCAACGTCGTTGGTTCACCACTCCTCGTTCATGTGAAGAAATGTAGTGATTAGCAGTTCCTTGTTTTTATTTACTGGGGTTTCTAAAGACGCTATACAATTCCTGATTGTAGGATGACTGATGAACGATTAGTTCGAAAGGATTTGGAAGGAATCTGCCGTGGCATAATTCAGTGTTCGAAAACTTATTTTCACCTGCGGCGTACTCGGGTTTGTCGAGGACGCATGATGGTAAACCACAGGACTTTGCCTCACGAGAACGGGGTTCGAAACTGTACAGGCCTTAATAAATATGTAAAATTCTCTGCGAAAATTCCCGTCATGCCTCGTACCTCGTGACTGCACATCTCTTGCAAAACACTGGCCTATTCTAAGAGATATTCCGGCAATTTCATAGAGGGTCTGAGGAAAACACAGAAAAAAACTCACTCAGGATAGCCAGAGTCGAGGCCGAGATTCGAACCGAGTACTTCCTGCATACAAGTGTAGTGGGTTGTCATTAGAGCAAAAACCGGTGGGGGGAAGGGATTTTTTCTGAAGAAGGAAGTGAAACCATGAGGAAAGACATTTTCAGTGTAAAGTTGAGTTGAAACAATTCTTCACGCCTTATGTAACCATTTCTTCCGCCAGAAGTACTAACCTAGATATTAAAATTAATTATAGCGATTAGGTTCGAACGGCACACCGTAGCGTAGTTGGTTGAGGCACTATGCTACAAGCCGGAAAGTCGCGGATTCGAGTTCTGATGAGGTGGATTTTTTCAATTTACCCAATCCTTCCAGCCGCAGTATGGCGCTGGTGTCGACTCAGTCTCTAAGATAAATGAGTACCAGGAATTTTTCGTGGCGTAAAGGGCGGCCGATGCGTAAGGCTGACAATCTCACCACCATTTGTGAGCCGATTATCTAGAGAAAATGTGGGAGCCTCGACGCCTTACAACCCTATGGGCCTCCACGGCCTGTTACACGGAGAGCTTTGAGAATTTATCGCCATTATTCATCGCTAAATACAGAACGCCGGGCACCATTTTCATTTTTAAAATACTGAATTTTTTATTCACAGTTTGGAATGGTACGTACTATGAGTCAGTTGAGCCGGTCACGGTAGCCGAGCGGTCTAAGGCATGCACTGTCTTCGCTCACTCGGAAGCCGGGATCGTGGGTTCGAATCCTACTCAGGGAATGGATGTTTGTGTGCGTTTTTCTGTGTTTGTCTACAGGTAGAGGCCTTGCGACGAGCTGATCACTCGACCAAGGAGTCCTACCGTATGTGTAAGATCTAGTAAACCGAAGTGAAACGGAGAGTTTCATGGAGGTAGGCCTAGGCCCAAAATTGGGGTTGTAGCGCCACAGAACAAAAAATGAGTCGATCATGAACAATAATATATGGACGAATGCATATGGTTACAGTTATTTAAGTAAAAGAATCACGCGGTTTCGGTGAAAGCCAAAATGGTTTTATCGCAGACTTCCTTCTTTTTTTTTTGTCCCAAATTCTGACGTTGCGCGATAGCTCAGTCAGTTTAGTTACTAGATTTGGGGTACACAATCGATGTTGGATTTCTGTCGAATCCACTAAGCAGGTGTGTGAGATTGGAAGTAGTTTTCAGGTTAAGAATGCATCGAGCTATATCTTTACTCCAAACTACCTAAGTTTCCGAAAATAAGGTCCCTTATTCACCAGTGGCGACCGAACTCTTTTTGACTGGCGATTAAGTATTCCATTCTGCGTTCGGAAGGTAAGGTCTGGATTTCGGGAAATCTTACCCTTAGCACTTGCGGCACAGAGAACATGACGAACTGTATCCAGAGACATGGGAACCAGAGGAAACATCCATTGCTAGACAACGGCTCAGTAAACAAATTCCCTCGACAACGAACAGGCAAGAAAAAATGGGGGAATAGTTTGGAATTATATTTTCTGTTCGGTCCACGCAAAATGGCTATAAAGAAGAGTTCAGGCGAGAATTGAGTCAGTTGACATCCGGGATTCCAAGCGATCAGTTAGTCGAGAATTGGGCTCTGCAAGGGAGGCTGAGAAGATGACGTCATGGGTTCAGTTGTGGGATATTCGGCAGACAGTAACGACGTGAACACAGAAGCTGGAGAATCTTAATTATTTAGATCCGTTACCAGGAAATGTCTAGTACAAATATTGCAGAGGAATAGCCATTGTTTAGAGCTGTTACCAAGCAACGATTAGTGAAAGCAGACTGAGAAGACTTTGCGTGGAGTGATTTGTAGTGGGTAAATCAGCAATAGTGTTTTAATTACTTGTAGATCCGTGTTGTGTATAAAACTGGTCAGTAAATCCAATTCACCAGTTCATAACCTGTCTGTAATCACAGACTCTAAATCGTGATAATATCAAATAGTTATTAAGTCAGAACAGTTAATTTTTCTACCTCATGCCTGGTCTCCTGCAGGGCATCAGAAAGAGACTAAACTTGGGCCCCGACTACAGGTGAGGACCAAAGGAGAGCATCAGTGATTACTGAAACGTATTTTGTCCGGCTTCGAGTCGGGATAGCTCAGTCGGTATAGCGACTGGCTACGGGCTGGACGACCGAGGGGCCGGAGTTCAAGTCTCGGTAGGGTTGGGAATTTTCTTTTCTCCACGTCATCCAGACTGGCTCTGGGGCTCTCCCACCCTCCTATCCAATGGGTACAGGGGCCTCTTTCCCCGGGGTTAAAGCGGCCGACGCGTGAAGCTGACCACTCACCTCGAACTAGTCCCGATGTCATGAAATATGGATCTATACATCCACATCCCCACACATCTTAGTTAGTTAGTTAGTTATTAGAGAGGGTGGGTTTCCCCATGCACTTAGACCTGTAGTGGTCCATTGTGCTTCCCTCTATGATTTCTACCAGTCTCTATATCCTACCGGTATTGGTGCTTACCATCAGTCCCGCCCAGCCAGCGAGACCGGCTCTACTGGCTGAGAAGTATCTATAATGCTTCCCCCCTCTACCGGAGGTATTAGTGACTGCTGTTGGGTGGCAAACGTCCGCAATTTTGCTCAGTGACCTCCTTTGGGGGTATGAGGTTTTTTTACGTGCCGTTAAGCTACGACATGGGACCCGCGGCTTAAAGTCCCTCCCGGAGGACTTGTTCCCTGAATTTTTTCCGCCCTTAAAAATTCGACGATCTCCGCCGGGTATTTGAACCCGCGTACTACGAGTCATGAGGTGGGAACCTTACCTCTAGACTACGGAGGCCGCCCCCACACATCTTCATGGCGTAGTGCTTAATTAATTAAGCATAGGGAGAATTATGCCTTTTTATATTTTACGATTTTTTAACTGTTTCTCTCCCTGGCCATAAATCTGTAATTAACCAGAGGGACACCTTTGATTTTACCTCTGCCATACTCCAAACTCGGCTGCCTGACCGAGATCCTAAGTGGTCTAAGCAAATGCTGGAATAGTGCATGACGTTAAGGCATTACTCCTTGCTTTCACATCTTTTCCAATTAATTATTCACTGCCGTCCTAACATTCAACACTGTAAAATCTGAGCTTAACGCATTGTCGTTAAATAGGCCATGGACTGCAAGTAAATGAATTTTTTTTCCTTGGCACTACAGCCCTAGTACACCTTAGACCGCTTGGCTACGTCACCGGAAAATGAAATAAATACACCCCGAAAATATTCCTTAGTTGGGCAAACGAACGGCCGAAAATACTAGGAGTATGTTTCCGGTAGCCAGGGAGTCAGTAGGGTGGGCCTAGGAATTCGAGTGTGCTGCCATCTACTCTTGTGTTGTAATTTCACATCGGAAGAAGATGGAAGGTTTGTAGGTTTCTGCTCCTACCACAGAATCTCACAATCCGTCAAGACAAAATTATTCAAATGTAAAAGTAGAAAAATAGGATGTCACCTTCATATGGAAATATTTAAATTACTTTTCTTGAATTTGTGAGACTTGTGATGCTTTGGCCAAGATATAAGGACCCGGCTTGCCCATAGGGCTTATTCCTTTAATGCGAATTTTATCATAAGTTATTCTAATTCTGTAGCCCTTCATAAGGTGACTCTAAGAGAGAGAGAGGGTGACAGCGGCAATTGTCTGCAGACTAGCTCTAATTGTCAGTGCAACTGCCATCAATACCGGACCCGAAATGAGGTGTATCCCCCGGTTTCTTGCCAGTAAGATGATGGTTGTTTGGTGACGTTTATGTAGGTTTAAATAATATTGTGGCATGATTACCCGTTGCTAGGCAACGACAGCGAAATAAGTAACTATACAAAGATCGTTACTAGGCAGCGGCGCGTAAACAGCAACAGAGAAACAGTGTTTTCTGTGTGGTCCGTGTTGAGATGTTATAGGCGAAGTCAGTCAGAAATTAGAGTCAGGTAACCGTTGGGGTTCAGTTGTTGTGAACTGTTGCTGTGAGAAGCTTGTAGCTCAGGCTTGGCACAGTTTCGGAACCCAGAGGAAGGGGAACGTCCTCCTTTGAAGCCGCTACCAAGCAACGGCAGTGAAGACATGACTGTGGACATTAGTGTGTTTGTGTGTGTGTGTGTGTGTAACTGTGAACCGTAAAATGTAGTCACGCTCTGTATCAAAGAGTCCAATAAATCCGATGACCAAGCCAAAACCTGTCTATAGTCGCTCTGTCACCTGACAATATTAAAGAGTCCGTCATTACCTCACAGGAAAGGGATTCTGTGTACATTACGAATTTCAGAAGTGCTTATAGAAACCGTCATTAATTGTAAGAAGAAAAGGAACGCCAGAAATAAACTCTGTGCTTGAAATGCTGCGTTAATTAATGTTAAAGCATATGGTACACCTAGTTACTATTGCCATTTAAATAATTAATAATTAGGTTTGCAGTATATTTTATTTTCTATTCATCATTTTATAGGCCTTAAAATGTTGGAAAATTCGAGGGTAGCTGAGCAACTGGTGGCTTCTCAAAAAGGGCCAGGCTCCATGGAATTATATAGTAGTTATTTGGTTGTTAGTAGGGTAGTTAATTAGTTTAATTGTTTCTTGCATCCTGTTGTGTATTTAATCAATATTAGAGTTAATTTCACCGACCACACAACACGTTTTTATTATTGTCACACTACATGTTTCGACCTCAAGAGGTCATCCTCAGGTGTGCGAACACAGTTGCACAATCACACGCAATCACATTCGTTTTTCCACTTATTTCGATCCTGTATCCAGTTCAGGTCTACGCTACAGGATACAGGATCGAAATAAGTGGAAAAACAAATGTGATTGCGTGTGATTGTGCAACTGTGTTCGCACACCTGAGGATGACCTCTTGAGGTCGAAACATGTAGTGTGACAATAATAAAAACGTTGTGTGGTCGGTGAAATTAACTCTAATATTGAGTTAATTAGTTTGTTAGTAAGAAGTTGAAGACTCACAGAATCCTCGGGTGTGGTTCTTTGAATTTTTTATTATTTCCACAGTTTACATACCTCTCTGCAGGACCTTCCGGGAGCAACTCGACTTGTAGCCAGCAGTCCGGCATTTCGTTTAAAGCGTACGGGGGGGCGGCATAAAAATTGCCCTGCTTCGAATTTCCCCAGGCAGTGCCTCCCGCTCTTCCAGTAAAGCCACTTTTGAGAGGGGGTAAAGCTCTGGGAAGTGAATAAGGCGTATTCTTATGTAGTGGACATTGTTGTGGACAGACGGTTTAGACAGGGTTATTTGCGACTGGAGGTTTACCGCCCATCAGTTCATCTTGGCGCCAAACCCCTTGAGGATCACGACCACAGATTATTTTCAACTGAACCTTTGCGGTCATAGTCCCTATGCAACATCTTCTCTGACGAGAAGATGGGTTTGTCGCTTACGAATATGCTTGGCTTCCCATCAAGCGAACGTATCGCACATGTAGCATATTACAACATATATTAAGCCTCTTATATTTTCTGTGTCTGGTTTCACCTTGACCTGTGCTGTGAACGTTTTCATTCTCATGATTTCGAATGACTCCTTCTTGTTGTCTGCACAATTTTGTTATATGATCGCATACATACAGAGGGTTGAAAGCCTTGGTGGGCAGACGAAAGAATTTTAATCTGTCGAAATAATGGATGGCAATTCAGTCCGTACCTCAGAGGAAACATATTACGTCTCCGCTACAAAGCTTAACCGGTTAATGCTGTTTAGGGAAATAATCGCTGTTTGCTGTGAGAACCATACGGAACACATAAATACACTGCATGGGCAGGATGCAGTATATATAAATTCAGTTCGTACCTCACAGGAAACACATTACGTCTCAGCTACAAAGCTCAGGCGGTTAATTCTGCTTAGATAAACAATCGCTGTTTACTGTGAGAACCATACGGAACACATATATACACTGTGTGGGCAGAATTCAGAGTTCGGATGATATTGAAACACCTGGAACATGTAATAAAGGGGTTAAATCAAATGCAGAAAATGTAGGACCTGGGAAGCATGCGTACTGTGTCAGCAATAAAAGGAACCTGGAATTTGCGAATGTAGGGTGAGAAGGAAGTGGGTTGGACGGTGTAGTCTGGATGTATAGAAGCCTATATGTTGATATTCTTGTCACAAGAATTGATGGGTGAATTCTTGAGGGAAGAAGAGAAATAATTCTCGTTTCTTTATTCATTTCTTCAACTTTTGCTTCCTCCTTCACGTTCTCAGACGCGACTTGAGTGGAGAGAAGGAACCAGTGATTGAATGCTCGTGTGTCTTCAGCGATGGAGAGGTACAGACGTCTCAAGCAGTGCAGACAGCATTTATTATTAAATCTAATTTAAATGTTAGTAACTTTTAACTCCGTAAAGACTGAATTTCTTCTAGGTAATATACAAAAATTCAGTTCGTACCTCACAGGAAACACATTACGTCTCCACTACAAAGCCCTACCGGTTAATACTGTTTAAGGAAACAATTACTGGTTGCTATGAGAACCATACGGAACACATAAATACGCTGTGTGGGCAGAAGGCAGTATATATAAATTCAGTCCGTACCTCACAAGAAACACGTCACGTCTCCGCTACAAAGCCCAACCGGTTAATGCTGTTTAAGGAAATAATCGCTGTTTATTGTGAGAACCATACGGAACACATAAATACACTGTGTGGGCAGAATGCAGTATATATAAATTCAGTCCGTACCTCACAGGAAACACGTCACGTCTCCGCTACAAAGCCCAACCGGTTAATGCTGTTTAAGGAAATAATCGCTGTTTATTGTGAGAACCATACGGAACACATAAATACACTGTGTGGGCAGAATGCAGTATATATAAATTCAGTCCGTACCTCACAGGAAACATATCACGTCTCCGCTACAAAGCCCAACCGGTTAATGCTGTTTAAGGAAATAATCGCTGTTTATTGTGAGAACCACGCGGAACACGTAAATACACTCTGTGGGCAGAACGAGGGGTTTTAGAATGTTAAAGCGGGTGGTACATGCAGTAACTTCTGGGCTTTGAAAGGTTAAAGAGTAACTAGCACATTATAAAAGTTAGGCAGTTCTTTTATTGCAGATGGAGTTACAGCAGCTTCACAAAAATCCGAACCACTAAGGGCTCCACCAAACTTCGTGTCCATTTGACAAATTGGTTTGTTTACCTGCGGTAAAGCAGACGGAGCGTGAAGGTGACCACCCACCTCCATATAGAATGCGATTCTTCCGTTGCCAGGCCGTAACCTTGTCACTATACTAACTGAGCTTCTCGTGGAAGAAAACACTTAGGCAGCGTTCATTTTAATAATAATTGGAAGTCAAATATTACGTCAAAGGAAACAAGCTGCATTTTCATTACAAAGAATTCGTCATGTGAAATTTGAGGATCGCGTAGAGGTGACCATAAGAACTGCTGTTTTTTGAAAGGCGACATCGTATTTTCTTGTAGATATTTACCAAATTTTACAAAAATTTGCTGCCTTGCTGTACAAGGTACTGACAAATTTCACCTCGTGTCAACTACGCTGTGTAAAAAGTAAAGTACAGCTATCCCTGTAACAGGCCATGGAGGCCCATAGGGTTGTGAGATGTTGAGGTTTCCACATTTTCTAGACAATCGGCTCATATATGGCTGTGAGGTCAGTCTTAAGCGCCGGCCTCCCTTTACCCCCAAGAATATTCCTGGTATCTATTTCTGTTAGAGGCTGAGTCGACACCAGGGCCATAATGCGGCTGGAAGGACTAGATAAATTAAAAAGAAATCCACCTCATCGGGATTCGATCCCGCAACCTTCCGGCTTGTAGCATAGTGCCTCAACTATCTCTTCATAATTCTTATGTCACAAAATTTACAAAATAACGTAATTCATTGAAAATGCATTCTCATAAATAGAGCCAGGCTTAATGAGTGGTTACGAGACATATGTAGACATTAACCAGCTACTTAAAAATAATAAAAAAAGTATCTCACACAGTGTACTTGTGCGTTTCTTAAGATTCGCAGTAAACAGCGATTACTTTTCTAAACAACATTAACCGATTTTTGTAATTGAAGCTCAATGAATTTTTAACAGGCTTCGATGGGTTAACTGTGCATTAATCCCGTTTGTAGGCGGATTCGAATACTTCCACCGTATCCCTGCGAGTCGTATTAGGCGACGAAAAGAGAACCAAATACATGGGGGTACAACTGGGACACCACGTTCATGGGGGATATAAATACGGAAACCTGGCCCTCCAGGTTGTGGGAGTCTCAAATCTGAGACAGTATAATATGGTCATGATTTCCGCGGGACTCGGACCTGAGAATGACTGCGCTGGCGAGGACCAGCAGAAATCGTAAGCGACAGACCCATCCTCTCGTCAGAGAGAATGTTACATAAAGAATATAACCGCAAGTGTTCGGCTGGAAAATAAAAAAGAAACTGGTTGTGAGTCTCAAGGGGCTTGTTGCCAAGACGAACTGATTGGCAGTAAACCGCCAGTCAGAAAGTAACTCTGACTGTGACAGTTTCTTCCGACAGGACTGCTTAGTCGGTATAGAGACTGGCTACGGACTGGACGACCAAGGGATTAGAGTTCGAGTCTCAGTATAGTCAATAATTTTATTTTCTCCACGTCGTCCAGATCGGCTCTGGCGCCCACCCAGCCTCGTATCCAATGGGTACCGCGAACTCTTTCCCCGGGGGGTAAAGGGACAGGGACGTGAAGCTGACTACTCACCTCCAGCTAGTGCCGAGGTAATGAAAATGTGGATCCTTACAGTCTCTCCTCCATACGCCTTCATTATGTTCGGCCATATGAACGTGTAAATAGAAATATGTGTAAAGCCACGATGTTTGTTCTGGTCTCGTCAGTGACAGAAGGGAGATACTTGCTGAGTTGAGTGTACTCCTCCTGTTCGTGTAGACATTTGTCCCGTCGCTTCTTCCTGTGGGAACACATGTCAAGAACCGCCCATCTTTACACTTCTTTTATTGCTTTTCCTACCTTGGTTTTTACTTTAACACAGAACCGAGAGTTACATATAGGAAGGAAGAGGTTGTTCTTGTGGGCGGGGGGATTGCGCGCATGGTAAAGAAATGGAATTGGAAAATACTCTAGAACAGGAATGGCTTAGTTCAAAACTGGTCTATCATAAGTCCAGGATTTATCGTTTTAATACTCTCAGGTGTCTGAATGGTATTGTATGCGGGGTTTTGGACTGGATATTGGATTTATTGAACACTTTAACACATAACTCGTAATTACACTTAATTATAGTGTCATTACGGATCCCCACACTTTATAAATTGCCATTAGACACTAGTGTTCTCAGCATGTTACTAGACTTTTCCTGGTAACGGCTTATAACATTGGAGATTCTTCACCTTCTGCGCCTAGTTCCTCTCTTCCCTTCCAACTGAGCATTCTTCCTTCAACTAAGTCTTCTCTTCACAGACTAAATTACAAAGCTCAAAGTCAAAGTCACATTCCGACTGACAATCAGGCAGTAAGTCTTGGTGTCGAACCCCATCTGGGGCTCATGACCAGATATTTATTACTGTTTGACCGTAACGGCCTTGATTTTATGTGGCGCCTTCTCTGACGAGAGGACGGGTCTGTCTTTTGTATATGCTGCTGATCGTAGACAGCGCATTCTTTCTCGGGTTCAAGTCCGTTGGTACTCGCGACCATATTTTACTGTCTCAGATTTGAGACTTCCCGTTTCTTCGCCTCCTAAGATTCGCAGAAAATGATCAAGCCTAAACCTTGTCTCTTCTTTATAACATCTGTTCACCTACTACGTAGAAAACCCTGTTCCTCTGTTCAATCCTTATCCGTTGACGCGGAAACGTGTTTACCTTAGCAGTTCCCCAGCAGCGGTCGTTTATTCTTGCTTATTAATAATTCACTGCCTAACGGAAGTTGTTCCGTTGTATGTTTCGCGGCCGTTGCCTAGAAGCAAATGTNGCGACCATATTTTACTGTCTCAGATTTGAGACTTCCCGTTTCTTCGCCTCCTAAGATTCGCAGAAAATGATCAAGCCTAAACCTTGTCTCTTCTTTATAACATCTGTTCACCTACTACGTAGAAAACCCTGTTCCTCTGTTCAATCCTTATCCGTTGACGCGGAAACGTGTTTACCTTAGCAGTTCCCCAGCAGCGGTCGTTTATTCTTGCTTATTAATAATTCACTGCCTAACGGAAGTTGTTCCGTTGTATGTTTCGCGGCCGTTGCCTAGAAGCATATGTTTCAGAGTCGTTCGCTAGCAACGGCTGTTTCTCTAGCCCCACAGTTCTTGTTTTGAGAAAATATGCTGCAATACTAAACCATGATCCTCAGTCTGTAACCAGCCAAGTGCCAAGTGCCCCAAACTTGAAGACCTAGGATGTGATGACATACTGTCGCATACCACACGGGACGGTGGTAGAAGAGTATGGAGCAGTGGCGGAGTGATGACTAGGAGGGGAAACATAAGAAACCCGCAGAATCCGCTGCGGTATCAGTTTGTTTACTGCGAAACTCGCATAAAGTTACTTGGGATTGAACCCGAGAATCCACAACGAGATGCAGGTGCCTACAGTTTGTTAGTAGTGGGTGACTGGTATTTATTTGGTCATCAGTTTTACTTTGTCTGTCGTGAAGGAGGGAAGGTGTAATCGTTAGTTTAAATCTTTGACTATTTTCTAACGCTTAATTTCAATCAAAGGTTACTTCGGACCCCGCAGATATTATTTCATTTAAGTGAGATCTTGGCTAGGACTGTCTCAGTTGAGATTGTTGATGACATTCCAACTTTCGTCTGTTGGAAACAAAATAAAAATTGTAAGAGGGAGAATCAGTGACAAGGTCTTAAATGGATATAAAAGGTTAAAACATGTGATATTCGAAACTGAAAAAGAAACATTTATTTCTCGACATATCCCCCGCCAATACTGATACACTTGCCTCATCGCTTTACCAGTGCTTTGGAACACGCAGCATAGAACTGTTTTTGACTGTTGTCTCAAATCACTTCCGTACCTCCGTTTCATCTTCTTGGTCATCAGCGAAACGTTTTCCACCCAGATGTGAACCGATTTACGCGACAAACACTTCCCAGCATAAACAGGAAACATTTCTTTATGAACTGCTTTGGCATTGAGTCCTTTTACCCACAACAAAAGCACAACAGAACTCTGCTCCTTGATACACTCCTCAATCACTGTCACCATTTTGACTACTAAAACCAGTCTCTGAACATGCGCATGCGCATGCGCATCCGCTACATAGACTGTCATGAAGCTGGACTATGCTGCTACCTAGTGATACAAATAGAAAACCTATTACATCTATTACAGCTGTTTTAGTTCCATTTGTAACCCATTTACTGATTGTCCCTCGTTTGAAGCGTAAAATATAGGTAAAGTTGTCTTTGCGCTTAATTAATAAGGATGTCATGGACACATATGAGATAATGGAGGTATAGCTCCATGCATTAAGACCTCCATCCATGAAGATGAGTGCTAAAGTTCATGCCGTGGCCGCTTTAACCACGACGAAAGAACCCCCGTTACCCACTGGGCGCCAAAACCGGTCTGCATGCTGTGAAAAATATAAAAAATCTGCTCCTTCCGAGAATCAAACCCCGATTCCCCTATAGTGCAGCTGATAGCTTAGCAATAATGCTATCTTCCATCTCATATCTCAAATTAAGAGGGAGTGAATAATATTATGGTACAGCATAAATTAAAATTAATAATTGTTACGCTGGGTTTGAGGTTCTCACCGGTGGTGATGAATACGATTCTCTGGGTTGAAGTGTTGTTGGACGGGGGTCCACAGACGTTTCGTGGAAACGTGGCTCCTACATCTTCAGGTTCGAAGAGTCATTCAAGCAAGAGACAAGCAAAAGTGGGAAGACACGAAAGTGTGAATTACATTTGACACTTACTCATGAGAGCCAAATTTCAAACCACTGTACAGATTATATTCACAGCTTCCAACACAAAAATTACATCGAAGTCAGTTGTCTAGTTTCGGAGATGAAACATGCAGACAACAGATGCGCCTGATCTGTATTCTATATGTTCAGTTTATGCAATTCGTGAAGAAGGCACGTAGTGATTCGAAATCTCAGAAGCGTTATCTGAAATTATCCATAAAGTTTCCAGTGAAAATATTGAATATAAAATTATGGCACGAATAAATCTTTTTTTTCTAGGAGAAATTGAGGACATATTCGTATTTTTCTTTTTTCCGAATTTCGAATATAGGCCCTGGTATACAAACTTCCGTTGTGTTCTTTTCGACAGGAGTGGAGACAAAAACGGTGCCCTTTCATAATGAGGGAGTTTTCTCTCTGGAGATTCTCCCTGGAAACTGTCACGATTTGAAAATGTGTTCATCAATCTCTATCCCATATTCCACGAAGCACTGAATTCCTTCTCTTATCTTCCCCCCCCCCATTTTTTTTCTTCTTTCTTTTCTGCGGCGCTGTTCCTTTTAGTTTTCTCGATCGAACTAGTGACGCTGAATTGCTGGATGTGCAGGCGTAAACGTAACAAGTTACAAAAGAAACTGCTTATATTTCTTTTAGAAATACCACCCGAAATATATTAATCATTTTAAGCATGAATTTCTTCTGTAATAAAAATTATAGTGCCTGTCCTTAACTAATTAAGCACTACACCATGAAGACGTATGAGGGACTGGATGTATAGATCCACGTTTGATGTGAGTGGTCAGTTTCACGCCTCGGCCGCTTTATCTCCGGGGAAAGAGCCGCCGTTACCCATTAGATAGGAGACTGTGTGGGCTTTGAAAAGAGAAAATTCTATAACCTAGTGACCCCTCAGTCATCCAGCCCGTAGCCAGTTGCTATACTGAGTACGCTATCCCAGCCCCTGAAATAATAATAATATGTATTAATCCAGTCCGTACCTCACAGGAAACACATTACATTTCCATAACAAAGCCCAACCGGTTAATGCTGTTTAGGGAAATAATCGCTGTTTATTGTGAGAACCGTACGGAATACATAAGTGCAGCCTACTTACAGAGAAGCTGCAGATATTTTTAATGTTAAAGCAGGCAGTACGTATAGTAATATAGAAATATAATTAAATTCTCCGTTTTTGGTCCTGTAGATGCACACCAACGTTTTGAGAGAACCCGCTATCGATATATTCAAGGTAGAAGGTACGTCAAACGCGAAAAATGAAAGCAGCGAATTCAATCCTCATGCCTGTCATATTATAATGTCAGTCTCCATATACGCCAAAGGATGGGGTTCAAAGCCACACAACATCAGCCATCATACTCACTAAATGACTGACTGACTGACACCAAGAGGTACTATTATTCTAAGGAAGCTGGCAGTCATTCAGCCAATCAAGAGATTCCTTTATTTCATAGAAACCGAAGGCACCTTACCGTATTCACAAGAGCCCCCTAAATTCGAGTTTTCTGGTTTAATTTATGACAGTGTCAGAAAAGTAATCCCTATAACAGACTTTGGAGGCCCATAGGGTTGTAAAACGTTGAGCCTCCTAAATTTTCTAGACAGTCGGCTCACAGATGGTGGTGAAGTTGTTAGTCTTATGCCCCGGCCGTCCTTTACCTCCAAGAAGGTTCCTGGTACTCGTTTCTGTTAGAGGCTGAGTCGACTCCAGGGTATAGTGCGGCTGGAAGGAATAGGTCAATTGTAAAATCCAATGACCTCATCGGGAAACGAATGCTTGACCTTCCGGCTTGTATTATAGTGCCTAAACAAAATACCTGAAAGCGTGCCCCCCCCCCCAGGGCGCTGTCAGTGTGTAGAACATATGTAATCGAATGGTAGGATGACAAGTGAATGAAGAATTATGCAGTATCTGGAAGGAGACGATCATAGCCTAATTTATGCCCGGGGTGAATGACAGAAACCACAAAAGATTTCAGGATGGACTGTTTCCATACCGAGATTCTAACCTAGAACATGCCGACACTTGTCCAGACACTTGTCGTTTGAGAAAAGAGGAGAGTGTTCAGTGATCCTTACGTCACTTTCGATGTAAAGTTTCTTCCATTCTTAGGATTTTCTACATTCGGTTATGTTATTTCCTCAGTGTAGATTCGGTGCATGCTGGGTCCCAGAAGAGCACATGGAACGTGCTGACTCTTGGGGGCGGTGGTTATAGATGGGGGCTGATTGGTTGTTCACACTTACACACATCAACTTGCCCCCTCGCTCCACACTTTGATGGATTTTGCTTGCCTCCTCGTAGCATTCCTACAAACCGGATTAAATTGAACAGTGACATATGTGCAGTACCGCTGTTGTTGCAATGATTGCCATGTCACAGCAGTTCCTACTTGAAGGCTACTAGTTTCACTCTTGTCATGAATTGTCTTACGATGATATATGAATGAGTAATGAGTTGCAAAAGATTTGGAAGCAAGCTGTACTGGCCTAATGGACATGCTTATCCCGTCTTTGAGTAGAGTGACTGAGAAAAACCTAAAAAAAACCCAGTCAGTATAGACAATGTTCCAGCCGACATCCGAATAAAGTATGGAGCGTTGCCGCAACGCTACCCTGTTCTTTTTCAGCAAAGGTATCTCTGTAACAGACCGTGAGGGACCATAGGGCTGTGAGATGTCGAGGCTTCCACACTTTTTCTAGACAGTCGACTCACAGATGGCGGTAAATTTGTCAGCCTTACGCTCGGCAGTCCTTTACTTCCAGGTTTATATTAATTATATGGATCCGCCAACAGATGGACTCTTTATAGGACATAAAACATTGAAGTGAACCCACTAGGTTGGCCTGCAACATTAGCATGACCTAAGTAACTTCCATTTATATGATAATGGTGGTTATCAATGCATAATAAACAAAAAATGAAAAGTTATCCGTGTAACAGGATGTGCAGGCCCATGGGGTTGTGAGACGTCGAGACTCCCACATTTTCTAGACAATCGGCTCACAGATGGCGGTGAGGTTGTCAGCCTTACGCCCCGGCCGTTCTTTACCCCCAGAAAGATTCCTGGTACTCACTTCTGTTAGAGGCCGGACCGACCCCAAGGCCATAATGCGATTGGAAGGATTAGGTCCATAAAAATATTTAATGACCTCATCGGGACTTGCACCCGCTAAATTCTGGCGCCTAGCGTAGTGCCTCAAGCAACTACGCTACAACATGCACCAATCACTGCGTAGTAGTGGTACTAGTAGTAGTAGTATGATGGCTATTCTGCAAGCAAGGAACTTCTTGAGGGAGATAAGTTCTTAATGGAGCATTTAACGTAATTTTAAATTTATTTCCTTTGAGCATTGGTATTAGAATTTGGCTCTCGCTCACGGGAAGAACTTCCTGTAGATCAGATTAAAACATGATGATGATGATGATGATGATGATAATCATCGTCATATAAGTACATAACCTGTTAATACATTTCACATAATAGTACATACTGCATTACGTCTAGGCCTATAACAAAGAAAATAATATAGATTTGAAGGAAAGAGACCCGTGGGACGACCTAGAATAAAATGGCTCAGCCTAATACTAGAAGATGTCAGGAAGAGAAGAAAGAGCTAATAAGAAATGGAAAAGGAAACATTGTGGGATGCGGTAGAGGTCGAAGAACTTCCCTCTGTCAAGGAGTGTAAAAAGGAATCCATGCTAAAAGAAGAAGGAAGGAATAAGAAAGAAAGAAAAATGTTAAAGAATAAAATTTGTAAAAGAGCGCTGTGACATTAAAGCGGGAAATGAAAATCTGGAAAGAGAGATGTTGGCAACACTGAGTCCTCAGTATGCTACCTTCCTTTGCGTTAGTAGCACACCGCACAGAATTCATCGCCCTTGATTAAGCGGTCCGTGTGATGTGGCTTGGACACAGAGGGGCGAGACTAGTGCTTCTAATTGGAGATCCACTCTGCAGCGAGATGAAGAAAGTGTGCGGTTTTTGGCATAATTTGATACCAGTGCCTCTCGCACACCTGGAAATTACAAAGCGGAATTGAGATGTCCAAAGAGAATGGAAGTACGGAGAGACAAAATATATGTACGTCACTAAGGGACGGCAAGAGGGCCGTGCCATAGCTCAAGCGGTTAGTCGCTGGCTTCCCACTGCGGCGGCCCGGGTTCGATCCCGGGTGTGGTCAAGTGGGATTTGTGGTGGACAAAGTGACACTGGGGCAGGATTTCTCCGAGTACTTCGGTTTTCCCTGCCAATCTTTATTCCAGCAATTGCTCCACAATCACCCTCACCTATCATCTGGGGCTGGTACAATAGGCCAGAAGTGGCAGCAGTACAAGGGACTCAGTCCCACCCCACTGGCAATAAAGAAGAAAAAGGGATGACACAGATGAAAAGGAGAGGGTGATTAAACTGGTCTGGTTATTAATGTAATATATATTTGTATGAAATTTTTTTTCCCTTGGCACTACAGCCCCAGTGGGCCTAGGCCTACCTACATGAACTTCTCCGTTCACTTCGGTTTTTCTAGATCTTACACATTCGGTAGGACTCCTTGGGCGGGTGATCAGCTCGTCGCAAGGCCTCTACCTGTACACAAGCACAGAAAAACGCACACACACAAACTAAACATCCACGCCTTGAGTGGGATTCGAACCTACGATCCCGGTTTCCAAGTGAGCGAAGACAGTACATGCCGTATGAAATTTAAGGTTTTCACAAATTTTAATATCAAGACTGTGGTCTTCAGGGATGTGATGTCGCATGGGCTGGTCGATATTTACGAATGCTTCGGAAGATTTTGTTGCCATCTTGTTCAGGAGGGACTGGTCTACCTAATAAAACGGACAGAATATTTTATTTTCGAAAAGTGGTAAACACATACTGGACTAAAATTAGTCAATCACAGAACCCAGAGATCAACAGTTACCATCACGAGAACCACAGATCCCACGTGGTAAGTAAGGATTTGTAAAGTACGTGGAATTTCAGGTTCTCACTGTGGTAAACATTAAAATTAATGTCTTTTGAGATGTGCTACCGTGTACTTTTATCGAAGTCCACGATGTAAGGGCTACTTGTTTCATGATCATTGCGTTCTTGAGTCATGCTTTGACCCTGAAATTGGAGGCGGTACTTTCCTCCGAAACGTCGGAAAACGTTTACCGGAGTACATGACATCAGATCCCAGAAGATAGGTATACATTTTAGATTGGTATAGAAGTAACGCCACTCGTCGAAGGAGTCCTACCGTCTGTGTAAAAAAAGATTACCGAACTGAAAAAGAGGTCAAGGCACAAAAAAGGGCTGTAGAGCCATTTTTGAATGTAGGAATGAATAGAAGTAACGTTCTGTGCTGGCCGTGCCTCAGCTCGGGCGGTTAGTCCCGGCTTCCCACCGCAGTTTCCCGATTTCGTGGCCAGATCAGGTTATGTGGGATTTGTGGTTAGCAAAGTGGCGCTGGGGCAGGTTTTCTTCGAGTCATTTCTGTTTTCCCCGCCAATTATCATCCCACGGACTGCTCCACACTCATCATCAACTATCATCTAGGGCTAGTACAGTAGAACAAATAGTGACCGATGTACGAATTTGACTGTCTCACCCCACCCCACGAAACTGAAAAAAAAACGCTTAAGTTTTTATTCGACAGATGCCTGGTTCAAATCTTGGCCAGGATAACGACTATCCTGACTGAAATTTTCTTGGTTTTCCTCAGAGTATCCAGGATAATGCTGGGATAGTACCTCGTTTGGGCCTCAACGACTTCTTTTTCCAATTCATAATTCACGTATCATCCTGCTATTCGATGATATGTAGTTTCTATACTGGAAGCGTCGTTAAACAACCCATGGAAAGAAGCTCTCTCGAATTGCTCTGGCCCCTCTGGGTGGCAGCTTTCACGTGAATTAGTGGCCTGTCTGTAACTGCGGTGTGTGGGAACAAATGTTCTGGCGACCACAGAGAACTGCGGTGGGCGAGACAAGGTATTGGTAACACTGGTGTAGGACAGCCCTCTGGGAAAGAGGGGACTACGCTTCAGTGTGCCTTCGGACAATTGGCCCCCATTCATGCCCATCGCACACAGCGATCATCTCTCCAGGAAACGTGAACTTTCAAAGACATTAACGAGTATTCTAGGCAACACTGTCCGCCTTATGTATCGTCACGTGTATGAGTGAATAGATTTATTGACCAATTATACGTCGTAACTACAAATAACTAGAACACAGTCTAGTGTTCTTAGTCTGTTACTAGACGTTTCCTAGTAACGGTTCGAACAATGACTACTTCTCTGACTTCGGCTCAAGTCCTGTCTTCACAGTCTGTCATACAGGACTAAGCTCTAACCTTGTCCCTTGCTTATAACATCTCGACCCGGACCACGTAGAAAAACAAATTCATCCATTGTTATGGTTAAACTCTTGCATTATTAAGAATTTCTGCCTACAGAAGGGAACGTGTTTACTGAGCCGTGGTCCAGAAACTACCCTGGTATATTCGCCGATCTCGCGATCGTTGTATAGCAACGGATCTACATCTCACCGTACCTTGAGTAGGCAACCTTACGGAAGAAAATCCCCGTGTGTTCAACGAGATGTCAGGTGTGGCGATTTTGCTTCGCATAGTATGTTCAAAATATAACTCAAGTAAATGAGGTCTAAAAGTGTATGACTATGGTATTTGAACATACGTATGGACCATATTAATCGACCTGATCTTTTTTTAATTTAATTATAACAATGTTTCGGAGACTGGGACACGCGGTAGCGTAGTTGGTTGAGGCACTATGCTACAAGCCGGAATGTCGCGGGTTCGATTCCCAAAGAGATCATTGTATTTTTCAGTTGACGTAATCCTTCAAGCCGCACTATGTTCCTGGGATCGAATCAGCCTCTAACAGAAATGAGTACCAGGAATCTTCATGGAGCCAAGGGTGGCCGATGCGTAAGGCTGACAACCTCACCGTCATCTGTGAGCCGATTGTCTAGAAAATTGAGTACTTACCTGGACAGACTGAGGAAAATAATGTGGAGTTACAGACGTTAAGCTGTTCAAGGAATTCCTTACCTTTTATAGGACCGTAAGGTTCATTATCATGGAGAAAGGAACATTCTTTTGGACCTTATCACGAGCCGTGTCAATCCAGGCCACACCATCACATGCTAGTCCATTAAGATTGATTCTATGTTATCCTTTCATCCACCCTCTGGACAAAGTGGCATTAAGATTATAGGTTTAGAAACTAACTCCCTCACTCAGGCCATGCCATAGCTCAGGCGGTTAGTCGCTGGCTTCCCACCCCGGCGTTCCGGATTCGAACCCAGGTCAGGTCATGTGGGATTTGTGATGGACAGAGAGGCACTGGAGCAGATTTTCTCCGAGTACTTCGGTTTCCCCTGACAATTCTCATTCCACCAAATGCTCCATTGTCATCTATCATCCGAGGCTGGTACAATTAGTGGCCGACGTACTAAGTGGACTCAGTCGCACCCCACCCCAAGAAACTTAAAAAATCTCCGTCACTCTGCGACTAGTCATATGCCGGTTCAGGGTTGAAGCCCAAACAACCTTATAGACCCAAGATCTGATAATATTCTGCCAGGAGGTGCTATCGAAGATCCCAAGGGACGATAAAATTGATTATGCAGCAGCATTAGAATAATAGTAAGCAGGGGAAACTGAAGTACCTTGAAGAAAATCGCACTCCATCATCAATTCATTTATTCCGAATGTCACACGAATTCACCTGAGATCGAATAGGAGACACCTCTGCTAGGAGCCGCTGTCTGAACGTCTGATCTTCAGAGTCATGTCACACGGTTCATAGTTTTAACTAAGTTCCGCGTGTCGAAGAGCCTACAGGACATTCTGTAGCCAATACAGAGTAAGAAATCTCTTCCACTGGTTAGCTTGCAAGAAAACGGGAAGCGCGCGCCTCGAGGTAGCAGCACCGCTCAATTGTTAACGTTGCCATGGTAACTTACGGAGCGCGAGTGGCCGTCAGTATCCTGACGCTATTACGGAAACTTAGAATTGGTCTGACTTGTATAATTGTATTGACACTGGGCCTCAGGGGTTTGGGGACGGCGGTAACGCGGTATTAACATGAAGATGGCGTGTCTTCCTTATGGTGGTCTTACGGATCACGGAGCAGGAAGCAAAGAGCTACGGACCTGACTACTTAGTGTCAGTCCGCTCGAGTCATTCAGCAAGATTACACCGATGAAGTCGAGGATTCATTTAGTTAACTAGTAAAGAGTATTTTATTGGGTGTGACGCCGTGTAGACCATAGAATTTCACAGATATTTCAGAGGAACCAACTGTCTTCATCTTCAGGGTGCAAGCCAAACAAGCAAAAACAGAAAGTAATCAGAAATCTGAGATTATCATGGATTATACTTCGACCTTGAAGATGGAGGCAGTATATTCCGCCGAAACATGAACTTCTACACGTCTAAACGGTTTACATTCCACATAGTCAGAGCGATAGGGGCCTCATAACCGAAAATTACCGTCTTCTGGGATGTGACACTGTGTAGTTTGGTAGACAGTGAATAGAGCTTCGAAGATATATCCTGACTCCATCTTGAGGATTAGTATTTTCGTACCTCACTCGTCTTTCGTTAATAGCAAAAAAAAAAAAAAATGTGATGCTGATTTCCGGAAAATATGAACATTTCCTCCAGGTTTCAATGCCGTCAATCTTCCCATCAGAAGTCGTTACCGACTGTGTACAATCTCGATAGTGCAAAAGCTTCTTAAATAACCTAAGAAAAAGCAGGCGATACCTGTAACACGTGTTGCATATGACCTAGGCGTGTAACTCTGTAGGACCTAGTTTCCTTGGAAAGCTAACAGTAGTTCAACTAGTAGAGAGATTACAAGCATATTGAACCCACCACTTTCCCTTGCCCTGAGACTCATGAATCCAGTCCCTACCCTTACACCCTATTCCTTTATGGCGCATTTTAATATTATCCTTCCATTTAAATATTTGTTTTCCATGTGGTATTTGCCGTTCAGGTTTTCCGAGTAAACGAAAACAATTCTCATTTTTCACATATATGCTACATGCACCGCCCACCTCCTTGCCTTTGATTTAATCGTCCGAATATTATTCGATAAGCTGAAACATCTCATTATTCATTTTGTTCCAGTCTCACGTCACTTCCTCCCTCTTATTCCCAGTTATTCCCTTCTGCACCCTGTTCCCCAACACCAGCAGTCTGCGTACATTTGAGTTCATCACTAAGAGTCATAATAGCCTGAAGGTCCTCTCGTTCATAACAGGGCTTAGGTGGGTACCAAAGTTTCGGACTAACGTAATACTTCCATGTTCAGGAGGTAGAAAATTCTTCCGAAACGTCGATACCCATGTACTTTACTATATTGTGGCGTTTGTTGTGTTGATTATTTAACGACGATATCAGTATAAGAGGCAAAATAGCGTCGGAAATAGGACGATTGATGCATACTGAATTTGGAAGGAATTGGTCGTGGCCGAATCAAGGTGCAATCTCAGCATTTGCTTAAAGGAACTGATAAGAACCTCAGTAAGGGTAATAGCTAACCGGCCGAACTTCGAACCGAGCATATTCTAAATACGAGGGAGAGTCAGTAACTAGGTCACAGATGGAAGTAAAATAGGTGTAATGGACGTACTAGGTTTCTATATGTATCACTAGATAGCAGCACAGTCCAGCTTCAATGACAGTCTAGGTAGCAGATGTCCATGCGCATGTTCAAAGGGTGGTTTTAGTAGTCAAAATGGTGACGGTACTTGAATGTATTACCGAAGGGCAGCGTTCTGTTGTGCGTTTCTTTTTGTCGACAAAAGGACTCAATGCGACGGATATTCATAAAGAAGCGTTACACTGATGACGAGGAGGTTGAAACGGAGGTGAGTAAGTGGCTGAGACAGCAGTCAGACTTCTGTGCTCCGGGTTTCAACGGACTGGTAAAGTGATGGGACAGGTGTCCCATATAGGGGGATATGTCGAGAAATAAATGCTTCTTCAGGTTCAAATATCACGTTTGTTTTACATTTTATATACGTATATTTGTTGCCTATTTACTGACTCTCTCTCTCGTGCAGGTGCAGAAGGTTACGGCTTTACAAACTTGTTCGGTGAACACGGTGTTAAGACTGACAAGGCAGAATTACGGGATTTTGGGACTTTGTACACCGTCTGGTGTTCTAGAAACAAGAAAACACAACGTTTCGGAAACTGTATCTGTTTCCGTCTTCAGGTGATGTTGGGAGACGCTGACTCTGTTGGGTCCCTTAGAAAGAGATAATCTCAATCATTGGGCCTAATTGAGGTTAGTTCTATCTAAGGGACCCAACAGAGTCAGCGTCTCCCAACATCACCTGAAGACGGAAACAGATACAGTTTCCGAAACGTTGTGTTTTCTAATTTCTAGAACACCGGACGATGTACAAAGTCCAAAAACCCAATAATTCTGAGTGTTATTCCCCATCGTCGACCGCTTTTGTGGTCTAGTTGTCAGAGTTGCTGGCTACAGATCCAGAGGTCCCGGGTTCGATTCCCGGCACTACCAGATTTTCTGAGAAGTAGCGGATCTGGAATGGGTCCACTCAGCCTCGTGAGAATAATTGAGTTGCTAGTTCAAGGAAATAGCGGCTCCGGTCTATAAATCCGAGATTAACGGTCGTGGGGCCACAACGGCCGTTGCGCTGACCACGTGACGCCCTCTATCCCCAAAAGTTGTCACTAACTTCGCCGACAAGTGGCGGTATCTTGGTCGGTATAGTTTGCTTGCGGACTACAGGCCACGGAGTTCGTTTCCTTTTATTCACCATCGTCAGAACCCTTTAGAATCCACCTCTAATATGAAGTCTGTTTTTATGTTATTCCGTTTCGGTGGAGGGACCAAAATTTCATACCCTTACAAAATATAAAATTTTAATTCATCTGCGACTGTACTTGTAATTCCTTATGAATTGAGAAACGCGAAACTTCATCGGGAAGATTCGGAGTTCAAACTTTATCAACTCTGCCGGACGCCCGAAAAGTTGGAAATGGGATTCTGGTTAGAGTAGAAGGTCTCAAGGAGGAGTTGAACTGAAGCAGGGGACAAGTATGGGAGCTGACGGGGTGTGGAGGGGAAGGGGGAGGAGTGGTTAATTCACACTCCTAGTCACTACTAATACACATACCTTATACTGTAATCTCGAGGTGCAGGGATAGCCGCCGCACTAGAGAACACATTTTCAAGAAGACAGAAGAGACAAGTGTGGAATTTGCAATTCAGTATGTGGTTGCACTTTCTGGCAGTGCTCAAGTGCATAAGTGCACCAAGACAGGTAGCACTTAGCCCAGTGAATTGATTACTTTAGTCAATATTATAGTTGATAGCGCAACTTGTGAATAATATTCCTTCCTTATGAGGAGCCCTTAGGTCGATTTTTAGCCTGCTTTCCTTATTTAAAAAAAATAAATCAGGGTTACGTGATTTCATTCTCTCCGTGTGTTTCTGTGTATCCTCCCCCTCCCCTTGACTACACAGTGCCTGAACCAATCTTTATGAAACTTGGTAATGCATATGATGGCACCTAAACCTATCTCGGCAGCGTATTGCATAAATCCCGCCCATCGGTCTGTGTGTCTGTGTGTGTATCCCCACATCGTTGCTAGGCAACGGCTCGGTAAACACATTCTCCCTGCAAATAATACACGAAACAATAGAAGAACTATTAGACGGAAGTGTCTGTGGGTCTATTTATCCCCCCAATTGTTGCTAGGTAACAACTCGGTAAAGACGGTCCCGCGGCAACGAAGAATTGTTGGATGCGTAATTTTCTATGCGGTCCGTGTCGTATAGAAAGATAGGAGATGATCAGTTTTTTTTTCCAGAACTACTTGTTATTAGTTCATAGTATTTTTTTGGGTGTGAGACTTGGTCTCCTATGTAAAGAGAAAAGGATGGGCTGAGGTGTGAGGACAGGGAGCTGAGGGGGAAATTTAAACCTAAGGGGTATAAAGTAACAGGGGGGGGGAGAACTGCATTTTGAAGGATTTATTATTTTTTACTCCATATCAGTTATTATTGGACTGATGAAATGAACGTAGAGAGTGTGGTACATATGGAAGAGAAGTGTATACAAAATTTTGGTAGGAAATCACAACTGTCAAGACCTGGCAGTAGGTGGGCTCGTAAAATTAGAATGCATTATGGTGTGGACTGGATGCGTCTGGCTCAGGATAGGGACCAGTGGCGGGCTCTTGAGAACACAGTAAAGATCCTTAGGGTTCCATAAAACGCTAAGAATTTCTTGAATGGCTGAGCAAATGTTGGCTTCTCAAGGACTGAGCTCCATGGAGCCAGTCAGGTCGACCTGAAGTTGGCAGTTTCTCATCCACTCCAGGAATTTCCCGTTTTTTTTTAGAAACCTGGAGTTTAATTTTAAAATCCAGAGCTGTCCGCCGGAAGACTCTGTAGTAATATCGTTGAATCCAATCTGCACATACTCAAGCTTCACTTTAATGTTCCTTATTTTGCTGCCGTTTAGAGTCATGTTTCGAAGTAGACCTCTCTCCCACGCGCCCTAGACATCTGCATCTGCCTGCTTCTGGTCATGACAATAACTCGCGAGCGGTACAAATTGTGAAACCTGTAACCTGGAAGCCTATAATGCAGGCCTTTGTTATACGTGTATATAACCCAACATACATGAGAGTGTACGCAGTTGACTATAGCCCAGGCGCAGCGAGTGTTTAAGTAATAGTGTGAAGACTTGTATCTTCTGGATATAATGCCGTATAGTCCGTCGAAAGTCAATCGACGCTGCGGAGGAATATGTCGCTTCCATTTTCAGGGTTGAAGAATAAGCCAAGTAAGAACGCAGCAACTTTGAAGCAGGTAACCGACAGACCAAAGGAAAGATTTTTTTTTTCTGTAAATCACATTTTACCCTAGCGTTCACATCAGTTTTTAGTTTTGTTTTCAAACTATACGTTTACCACTTTTACGACTGCTATCGTTCTTATGCATCTTGTTCTCTAAGAGCTGCACACGGTAACCATGGTTACAGGCCTACCTGATAACTAAGGGCATTGAGCTATCCGAGAGCTGTCAGTCCCTCAACGAGTTGCGGGTTGCGACATCTGCTCCTGCTGAAAGAAGCAAACCTGTACTGTAAATATGAAGCTAGGGTGAAGGTAAAATTGTTCCTGTGCTTAATTAATTGCACAACATACCATGAAGACGAATGAGGGAGTGGAGGTATGGCTCCACCTTTCTTGATCTTGGCGCTGCATGGAGGTGAGTGGTCAGCTTCACATCCCGGCTACTTTACCCCCGGGGAAAACCCTGCGGCACCCATTTAATAGGAGATTGGGTGGGCCCCAGAGCTGGTGTGGGTGCTGTGGAGTAGAAAACATAAAAATATTTCTCCTGCTGGGAACAGTCACCTCCATCCAGTGCCGAGGTCAAGAAATGTGGAGCTATACCTCCACTCCTCCATATGTCTTCATGGTATAAGTGCTTAATTAATTAAGCGCAGGGTCGAGTTTGTTTTTGCTCTACCGGGAATGGAACGTCGGTCATCCAGTCCGTCGCTATACCGACTGAAGTACCGTGGCTTCTGTAAATACGTGTATACAGAAGATGGAGAATATTGATTTTTTTTTTACATTTTTGTCAGTTAAGAAGGGTCCCCGCATGTTCCTACCTTAGATTTTGTTCTCGGTTTTGACACCGTGTAGCCTGGTAGATTAGTATAAGCTTTGTGGAGGAATATGCTACCTACATCTTGAGAGTATATATCAAAAAGTTACGCTTGTTAATTTATTTAGTGAACGGGTTGGATGTAATATGGGTCCTTGTTTCCCATACTACAAAAAAAAAACTCCATGGCATGTAGCCCACAAGCGAACTATACCGACCGAACGACCGCCACTTGTCGGCGAAGTTAGTGCCAACTTTAAAGGATAGAGGGTGTCGCGTGGTCAGCGCAACGGATCCCCACGGCCGTTAATCTCGGTTTTCTAGACTCCAGCCGATATTTCCTTTAAATATCTCCTCAGTTATCCTCGCAAGGCTGAGTGGACCCCGTTCCAGACCCACTACTTCTCAGGAAATCTGGTAGCGCCGGAAATCGAACCCGGGAACTCTGAACACTAGACCACATAGGCTGTTTCACATCCTACACTTTTCCTAATACGATTATATGAAGATATGCTATATTGTGGGATATAACGCCGTTTTCTGTAAAGGTTCTACCAGATTATACGGCGTCATATTCTAGAATGTAGCAGTTTTCATAGGCACCTCTGTCAATACCTCAAATGCAGCATTTACAGATTTCACTACTTACTTTAACGATCAGGAATCAAACTCGACCCCTCCCACTGTCAGACTATCGTGACCCCCTGGGGCCATCGTTAACAGGTTGGGGATCAGTAGAGGAGACTAGACAAGGTTGGAAAGTTGCAAAACGTATAGAGTGAGCGCATTGTTGCGCCCTGGTAGTCCGCAGTTGGGTTGGTGGTTCCTATCAGCACTATGGTCAGTATTATTACCACTAATCCTGTTCATACTATTCTACCTATGGTAACCATAGCTGATTAGCATACTTGTTGTCATGGTTACCGCATTCCGAAAGCAGCGCTTTCGCCTCATTAGTTCGTATTTCTTCCATGTGGTTATTACAGATTATGCAAAACTAAAATTTAAGAATTTAGTGTGGTCTGTAGTGGTATAATAATCAAAATATATAGAGCGGCTATCAGGTGAGACGTGCCGACTTCTCGGACACACGGAAAGGTAGACATGACAATCAGTTTTATACGATATTTTTTTCCGAGGAACTCATAACTCCATGAGATTTTTAAATATAATATTATTGTATTTGATATTGTCCATTGTCTTAAATATATTTAAAGTATGTGTTTCGACAATCGTATCTGCTTCCATCATCAGGTTTAAAAGGGATAAATAATTCCTACTCAGTTGGGTCCATTAGAAAGAGCTGCCCAGCCTTTCTCTAACGGTACAAAGTAGGATTTCCTCCTTTTAGAACTCATGTCGGATTCAGATTAAGCTCCCGAAACGTCTTAGAATTTAAATGTACCTAAGACTATAGACAATAATTCCATGGAGCTGAGCCTTTCTTGAGAAGCCAGCAGTCCCTCTGCCACCCAAGAATTTCCCAATATTTTACGGAACCCAAAGGTTCATTACCGTGTTCATAAGAGTTTTCCATTGGTCCTTATCCTCGGCCAGATCAATCTAGCCCGTACCATCCCATCCCATCTCTCTAAGATCCATTTAAATATTATCCTCCCACCTAGTAAGATAATGGACAATATCCAGAGTTATTTTGCAATAAAAAACTTTTTCACTAATTTTTAATGGATCATTAACTCATTTATGCATAGAGAAATTTTTGAGATCTGATTTTTCACGTAACCCAAAGGTTCATAGGGTCTCACCAGTGGACCCCAACTTACGCGTAAAACAAATAAAAAGTTAGATAAACAGTGTCTGATGATCTGAGAAGACGAAGATTTCAGTAGCTTAGTCTTCTTGCGCTTTTACTCATGTCAAGCCTCTTCCGCCTCGCGAATCATGACATCATTAGTAGCCCCCAAACCCTTGTCATCGTTCCTCCCTCATCCCTCGTTGCCATGGGAACGTTGTAGGCGGGACTATTACCTCCGGTTGGCCGGGGAGACGCTTTACATCCACCAATCAGAACGTCTCAGGGACACAGACCCAGCGGGACACACTCAAATACCCACCCTATTCTTGTTAAGAGCCAGCATTCCCTTCACTTGCTGCCATCAGCGGAGGATGTGTTTCCTGACTGGACTGGAATTCTCTGGTTTCTCACTTCAGTGTCATGTCGTACTCACTGCTACACGTATGCCCCCTGAAACATAATTATTTTCGACTAGTCGATAACATATGCGATCGTTGTAATACCAGAATATGTCTTCTGGGACAAGAGAAAAATAAGGAAATAAATGTCATGAAGGGTTGTAATGACGTTTAGTTCGGATAGAACTCTAAATTTCGGAGGGATATATCGCCTCTATCTTCAGGATAAAAAGCATCAGAAAATAGTGGCAATTCTGAAAGGCCCCCAAAATAAAAATGACGATTTTCCTCGAAAATAGCTGTAATAATTTTGATTGAATTTCAATAGTTCATGGAGAACAGTGCCTGAAAATAAAAATGCGCAGTCCCGTCTTCAGGAAAATAATGCGTAAGAGAGTAAGGGCCCAAAAACCATATGCCACTTTTCTCGAAAAATGGTTGACCAACAATAATTAAAATTATCTGTATTATGGAGGTGATGGACAAAAGTAGTAAGACTGTAGTTCTTGTACCGTATTTGTTAGTTACAGATAATTTTTATGATACATTTGTTTTGGGTTAATAGAAGCTTCAGTTCCCTCAGGGGGTTGTTAAATAATTTATCAACAACCTTTGCGCAACGCTTCTGTGACCTAGTTTGTAAAATCAGCAACAAACATTTGTCTACCGAACAATAATGTATTTCATAAATAAGATCTAAAAGTTTGTGACAATGGTACATTAATATAAATATTATGTTTCTGGGCATTATCCACCGTCCTCTTTTATTTAAAAAACAACGTTTCGGAGATTGGATTCTGTCTCCGTCTTCAGATGAAACCTCCTCAGTTGGGCCCAATAGATAGAGCAAGGTCCGGAGGTAGTGTCTAGCTCTGTTGATTGGGTACTACTGAGTAGGTTCCACCTGAAGATGGAGACAGAACCCGGTCTTCGAAGCGTTGTGTGTTTTAGATAAAACAGGGCGATGGATAATGTCCAGAAACATAATATTCGTACTTCATAAATTAGCCATTCAAGCAGTAACTTGTTAGTCACCAAAAACCATTAGAACTACCAGCATACCAGCATTGTTCGATATTCAGCAACTAACAGTGGTCCACCGAGCAACAATCGNTAAAAGTTTGTGACAATGGTACATTAATATAAATATTATGTTTCTGGGCATTATCCACCGTCCTCTTTTATTTAAAAAACAACGTTTCGGAGATTGGATTCTGTCTCCGTCTTCAGATGAAACCTCCTCAGTTGGGCCCAATAGATAGAGCAAGGTCCGGAGGTAGTGTCTAGCTCTGTTGATTGGGTACTACTGAGTAGGTTCCACCTGAAGATGGAGACAGAACCCGGTCTTCGAAGCGTTGTGTGTTTTAGATAAAACAGGGCGATGGATAATGTCCAGAAACATAATATTCGTACTTCATAAATTAGCCATTCAAGCAGTAACTTGTTAGTCACCAAAAACCATTAGAACTACCAGCATACCAGCATTGTTCGATATTCAGCAACTAACAGCGGTCCACCGAGCAACAATCGATTTAAGGCCGCGCCATAGCTCAAGCGATTAGTCGCTGGCTTCCCACCGCGGCGGCCCGGGTTCGATCGCTGGTCTGTTCAAGTGGGATTTGTGATGGACAAAGTAGCGCTGGGGCGGGTTCTCCCCGAGTACTTCGGTTCCCCCTGCCAATCTTCATTCCACAAAATTCCCCATCATCAGGGGCAGGCTAAAATAGGCCAATCAGTGGCCGCCTTGCCGAGTGGACCCAGTTGGACTCCACCCCCCCTAAACGAAAAAATCGATTTCTTTTCAAAGGTAATGTAGACAGGGGTAATCGTATATGAGAAAGCATACGAGTATGTGTAGTCTTTGCGCCAATTTTACATGAGAAGAGTTCTGTCTTCAGGCATATGACGCCGTGTAATTCTTTTGAAAGTCAACCGACGTTTCCGAGGAACATATCTCTATATCATAGTATCTTGTTCGGCTTATTCAACCCTGAAGATGGAGGCGATATGTTCCTCCGAAACGCAGGTTAACTTTCGACGGACTACACGGCATTTTAGCCCATAACGACCGCTGTGACAACCACAAATTTTATACAGTTTCACATAAATATGTGAAGAAAATTTATTTGCGTTTTAAGTCGTGCCTGCCATGAGTTTGGTGTCCAAATCTCACTTATGCCCTTCTTGCCGCTGCTTGTTTACGTATCCCCAGCACGCACGCACCGCTGCGTGGCGGTACAACACACATTACACCAGCCGGGTGGACGTGATGCCCAAATTGTTAATCACGTCTCGTTAAGGTGCGATCATTTACAAGCTGTGGCATAAAATTGTTGATTAAAGAACGCCTCTATCCCTTCCCACGGCCCTTAGTTATTATAATGCATGGGTGAGGTATGCAAAGGAAGTTACTCCCATGTACTCTCCCTTACATCCAACACGTCTTGACTTTAAAAGCAGGGTTATTACCCCATAAGGACGGGGTATACCTTGTAAGAAATGGCTTAGGCCTACTAAAGTGCATCTACTCTACGAATCAGAGTTACGTAATACCTTGTGTAGCCAACCTTACGGAAGAAGAGTCCTCTGTGAATGTGTCTTAATTCCCTACTGACGTGTGAATGCCAGAAGAATGATAAAAATAGAATCTAGTAACTTTCTAATAGTGACGTAAAGTTTTACGTCACTAACAGACTACAACTTGTCATTTTCACAGTAGATGGCGTATAATTCCTAGTTTGGCACTTCTGTCTGAACATATTGTCACGTGTATCCGTAACTAAAGACGAGGTTCGGATTGGTAATTGGGTTTATTAATCACCTACAGGTCTTAACTGCAGTTAATTATTACACTATTGTTGATTTACACAATTTACAGTCACTCCACACTAATCTTCTCAGTACATTTCCCCTAGTCTTCACTAACCGTTTCCTGGCAACAGATTTATAATACAGGAACAGCTGTTGCCTGGCATCGTGTTGATCGAACGTGTCACAATATTGTACTACTTATGAGGACATAATTGTTGTGAATAGAGTTAACTGTAGCTTTTGAATCAATAGAGGACAACTTTATTTACCTCTGAGATGAAGAAAAGTATAGGATATTCGTAATAATATTAATACGCCTATGTCATTAGTCACCACAGCGGTGACACGGAATATTTCGAGCAAATTTGTGATCCGGAGTGTCGCGGGTTCGATTCTCGATAAGGTCATTGGCTTTTTCAATCGACTCAATCCTTCCAGCCGCACTATGGTCCTGGGGTCGACGGCATGCAAGTATATTGTGAAATATGGGCCGCTTCTACATAATAATAGAGGAATGTCCGTGAACATTCTCGCGGCAACGAATACAAGGAACAGTAGAAGAACTACCGTTTTTATGCGACGGCCGGTAAACACGCCCCTTTAAGGTGACAACAATATAAGGGAAAATGTTTTCTATGCGGTCTGCGCCAAGCAAACGTACGGAACAATAGGACATCTATTGCCAGTCAACGAAGCTGTAAACACGCATCCCTAACAAAGGAAAACGGTGTTTTTCGTGGGGTCCGTGCAGAGGAGTTATCTTGAAGACAATCGTCGCCACGGGTCAGTCCTCGGTAGGAAATAGACACGGGAAGTTCCTACTTGAAGAAGAATTACAAGTCGACCTGTGAGGACTTAGTGTGTGATTTGAAGACTTTATATGTGCTGTAGTGCAGTGGTATCTGGAGTGTGACAGTTATAGTTCCTGTGTTAAAATCCTTTGCCAGAAAACGGATAAGGAAAATTTTGCAGAGGAGTAGCCATTGTTTAGATCTGTTACCTAGCAACGACTAGTATACGCAAATATAGAAGACTGTTTATGTGTTATAATTAGAGCAATCTTGAAATTGTTGTAATTAATTGTGGTTATGACCTGTAAGTGGTTATTAAATCCAATTACCAAACCGAACCCCGTCTTTTGTCACTGATACACGTAACAATATAAAGAAGATAAAATAGATTTATTAAGAAATTTAAGGTATGCTATATCCAAAACATCATTCAATGTACGTCATTCATTCAGTAGGCAACCTTAGGAAGAAAAAAGTTCTGTGTTCAGTGACATCTCCGATATGGTGATTTGGGTTCCCATTGCAGCCCAACCTAACACAACGTGTATTCAGAGCTGAATCTAGTGAGATTTTAATGATGACGTCACGATCTAGATCACCATCTGACAATGACGCACTTTGAAAGATGTCTTAGACGCAGTATAGTAATACAAAGATACTATTTTAGTGTCGGCCGATTTCTTAACATACAGGGTAACCTGATATTAGGTAAATTAATATTCTTTGCTGAATTAAGTACCAGGTCATGAAGAAGTATAGTGGAGTGGAGGTACATTTCCAAATATTTTTAACTTCAGAACTAGGTGGAGGCGAGTGGTCAGTTTCACGTCCCAGCTGCTTTACCCCCGAGGAAATATCTCCTGGTATCCATGGGTTGACCCTGGAACCGGTCTAAATCTTGTGGAAAAGAGATAAATCTGTTGCCTCAATTGGCAATCTAACCCCGATCCATCGGTCATTCAGCCTGTAGCCTATTTACTATAACGACTGAGTTATCTAGACTCATCCTCAAATTGTAGCGCCCTGAATTAATTATTTTATTATTGCAGTAGGTCTACACAATGCTCTACATAACAAGATTATGAAGTACGTATTTACATAGAGGTAAAAAAAAGGGTAAAGCTATCCCTGTAATAGGCCGTGGAGGCCCGTAGGGCTGTGAGATGTCGAGTCTCTCACATTTTCTAGACAATCGGCTCACAGACATCAGTGAAGTTGTCAGACTTACGCGCCGGTCACTCTTTAACCCCAGGAAGATATGATTCCTGGTACTTATTTCTGTTAGAGGCTAAGTCGACCCCAAGGCCATAGTTCGGCTGTAAGGATTAGGTCAATTGAAAGATCCAATAACCTCATCGGGAATCGAACCCGCGACCCTCCAACTTGTAGCATAGTGCCTCAACCAACTACGCTACCGCATGCCACCACATATTTTCTTACACAGACCTATGTAAAAACATCTTTTTCCGAAAATCAGGGCCTAAATTCTTTTAGTATGTGACGCCGTGTAGTTTTTTTATATTTACCAGTGTTTCGTATGTTCATGCTGGCTCCGTCTTCAGGGTGGAATTGTAAGATTTATGGGAAAGTGGTCAGTGTTATAAGGAAGGGAAAACGATTTATTGGGTCAAGAGTGACCCAATGGGATCAGTGTAAGACAGACGGGATCCCTTGGCCCTAAGATGGGCCGGGCTTGTTGACAGGAAAGGAGGTAAAATTTAAAGTGACAGTACACAATGTAAACTGTTTCCTGCCGTTAAGACTGACACAGCAGAGTCCTCTGAAACCTTATATGTGTACCAGATTACACGACATCGCATCCCAGGAGACAGCAGTGCTCATTATCGCCGCTGTGATAACCTATCTGAAAAAGTTTAATAGAACAGTGAGTGTAGATTTAAGTTTTATGGAAATATGTTATGCCAAAAATTCTATAGCCTCTTTCAGTGCCTCTGGATTATGATAAAATACTAAAAGAATTTCATAATGTTTAAATATTTCTAAGTTGATCTAATTAAGGGAAGCATAAATAAATTAAATTTAGGGGACACGACGTGTGCGGCTTTTAAGGCAAGTAACCCAATTAGTGACGTCCAACTCTGCTTAATTACACCAGCATCTACATGCATGCAACAGTGTCACACGCAACAGTTTACCACAGATCGGACCAGTATTCAATCCCGTGTTATGACGTAAGATGGGCACAGTTACACGATGCGATGTGACGCACTCCATTATTTTGACTTAGAGAGCTTCGAGGAAAGGCAAAGTTATCTTTGAGCTTAATTAAGAGAAACGCCATGAAGACGGACGGTGGAGTGGAGGTATGGTTCCGTGCATTCCTACATATCAAGTTGGCCCAAGCGGTAACGTTTTTGACTTTGCGCCTGGTTCGAATTTCAGCTGGAACACCGACTGGCATCATTCATATCCTTCGTAGTTCTTATCAGGCTCTCCAGGTAAATGCTGGGATAGTATTGCCATGTGAGGGAGTGTCACTGTAGACGGGGTTTGGATTGGATATTGAATTTATTTACCACTTGTACACACAACTCGGAACTACAAGCAACTACATCGCCACTGATAATCTCCACAATTCAGAAATCACCACAGCACGCGCTAGGTCTTTTCCGGTCTTCTGTGTCTTCATTAGCCGTTCCCTGGTAAAGGCTTCTAACAATGGAGATTCTTCAGCTTCACGCGCTCAAGTCTTCTCTAAACGGCGGCTGCCGTCCAACTTAATCTTTTCCTAACAGACTCTCATACAGAACTGACCCGGTTGCCCAAATTGTCTTCCTTATAATCCTTTTGCGCGGACCGAGTAGAAAACACCGTTTCCAACAATACTTCTATTGTTGTATGAGTATCCGTTGTGGCGGAAACGTGTTTACCGAGCCATTGCCTAGAAACGAACATTGTTTCAGAGCCATTTGCTACTAACGGCTGTTTCTCTGGCTCCGCAGTTCTTGCAATGAGCAAATATGCCACAGTATTTTAAATGTAACCAGAACCGCTTCTTTCCAGATCCATTCCAATTCATTGCTAGGTATGAGCCAACAGTTCTACTCCACATAATCTTAGTTACTAGGAGCTTCCTTAAATAAAAGACAAATGCACGAATTCACACATTCGTAACCTCGACAGTAGATGATAGTGAGTGGTCAGATTGACGCTGCTCGTTGCTTAACCCCGAGAAAGGAGTCTTCTGTACAGTTTGACAGGAAGTTGTGTGAGCTCCAGGGCTGGTCTGGACGCTGTTGAGAAGAGCAAATCTTGGACCCTGCCAGAAATCGAACCCTTATTCCTCACCTGTTCACCCTGTAGCGTAGTCATTTTCTGTATTTCCAGATAAAGACATGTTACAGTGTGTGTGGCCGTGTTCATCTCGTCAGGGTAGCTTCTGAACCCTTGAGCCCTTGTTTTAGCGCTTCGTTCTGGTCACTGCTACACGAATTCTTCAAGTTGATAATGTCTTAAATATGATTTAAATAAATATATTTTCTTATTATGGAGCAGGCTAGCTCAGTGGTAACTCTCAAGGATAGTATTCAGGACGTACACGTTTTGAATTTCGGCTGAGACATCACCTATCCTGACAGATTTTTTCACAGTTTTCTTCAGTCCCTCCGGGCAAACGCCGAGGGAGTCCCTCGACTACAACACTATGTATTTATATAGGTGTATGTATGTGGGCCATAGAAAATTTGCCCTTGCACCGCGACCATCACCGATCTATTGTGCTTTCCCTCTGATTAACCCTTTATTAATTCTACACTTCGAATGAAATGTAGGACCCTATTTATGGGGGCGTCATAATAGTCACTTGGTTCCATGAAATAGTGGCCCAGGTGATGACATCTTAAACAAGCTATGGCCTCACAATCACATGGGATATGTGTGGCTGATTCAACCTCTTCTAGATACCTTTCACAGGTTGGGTCATCTGTAAGTCCCAGTTTGAAAAGGAGTTCTTTAAGATGAAGACTATGACACTATCCGTCCCTCCCAGTTCCTTTCAAATTCCTCCCCGATGTTGCTATCCTGCTTTGCGTTTCTGTATTTCAGCATCCCGTTGCAATTGTTCAGCTTAACGTCCAGTATTTACCGTCCGTCAATATTGCAACACCCTTCCATTCACCACTCAATTTTAGTTTAACAGTATACACCTTGACACTGCATGTTTCGACCCCAAACGACCATCTTCAGGTGTCTTGATATGTTACAATTATATTATTAAATTATGTTAAAACTGCTACACTGTCTTAGTCCGTGTTAAAATCACACGCTGTAGTCCTCTTTTCAAGGTAAAACCAAATAAAATCCTTTGAAGTTTCTATTATACCCGCGTCATTTTGGTGCATATTATTTCACCTCACACGGGGTGTCGTCCCTTGTTCATAAATGTACAAGTATGTCTGTCCAGGGTGTTTTGTCTCGGCAGCTTGCCTCTCACGTTCGTAGCCTACTTTTCAGTTGTGACTGCCATATACCCCTGGTTTGCGTGTTTCCTCCACAGCCTGTGCTGTTGTCTTTACTAGTAAAGAAATACTTTTTTTTATTTATTAATTAAAGACTGGGTAACCCAGAACTTAATTACAATTAAGACTAGTTGGATAACTAATGATTATCTTTTTCTAAACCTAATATACTACGTAAATTAAAACTAAGTCACTTCCACCGAATTACTTAGTACTTAACATTTACCTAGTTCGAACGGTTTCTTCTGTTTGAGTCGTCTAATGATATTGTTCACGTTGAGAAGTCTGGACGCTTCAATGTTGGCATGGTTTTGGAGTCTCTTTTTATGAGAGGTGGCGGACTTAGCGATGACATCTGTAAAGGTCTCAATCCCAAGGTCACGATGAAGGTCACTGTCACGAAAGTACCTGGTGCGCTGGCAATACACTTAGCACTTTGTTCTGATAGCGTTGAATCACTTGAATATTGGATTCACTGGCGCAGCCCCAGAGCTGGATACCATAACTTCAAACTGGACGTAGAGTTTGTTTCTATAATGTAAGTTTATTCTGGATTGATAGCTCAGAATTGCGTCCAAGCAACCAGTACATTTTTCTGAACTTATTGTTGAGCTCATCACGTTTTCTCTTGATATGCTCTTTCCACCGTAACTTGGCGTCTAGAGTTTTTCCAAGGTAAAAGAATTACTAGTACTAAAATAATTGTAACATTTCAAGACACCTGAAGATGGCCGTTTGGGGCCGAAACATGCAGTGTCAAGGTGTATAATGTTAAACTAAAATTGAGTGGTGAATGGAAGGGTTTTGCAATATTGACGGACGATAAATACTGGACGTTAAGCTGCTTTACGTTGTCTGCTTATTGACAGCGCCTTGAAATAATCCACAAGTATCGAACAGAAGCATTTGTTAGAGTGGAAATCGTTTCTCGTGCGAAATGTTGAAGGGAAGACACCGCTTGAGGGACATAGACATAGGTGGAACCGTAGCAGTCAAGTAGAATTTCAGGGAACGGTATGTGAAAAGTGGACTTTATTCAGTTGACTAGTTGACTAGTTGACACCACTTCTGACACCAGTTGTCGCGTATCGGGGGTATGACGCGACAAATAAATTCTCGATGTATTTGATGTAGCGAATTTTATTTCACATTCGCACTTACAATCACCCAAATTACAGATTTACGCTTACTGCTATCTGCAGTATCACAAATAGTACACTCCAAATGCCAGAATACGACTGACTAGTTGCTGGCTAACTCGGCACTAACTCGGAGGTAGCTCGAGGACTCACTGACTAACTCAGTACAACTCGACTCGGCGACTGTTACTTTATAACTCTGAACTGTCTTCAGTACAACTGACTGGTACCAGCTGTGCAGCTCACTTATATAGCTGCAGTGCTTGCCGGTTGCGTAATGAGCGCCACGTCATCCTGTTACGTCACCGCTGTTGACTCGCCTTGCATAGTTACCAGGTTGCGGGGGCTCGGCTCTCTTCGGCTCCGCTCGTGACGTCACCGCGCATAGCGGCCAGGATGCGGGGTGATTACTCGCCTATTACGCGAGCGTTACGTTACCGCTGAGGGGTGGGAGGGGAGCGCTGACTCACCCACCGCGTCACTGCTGGTGTGGGGGGGCTCGGCTTTGCGCAACATGTCACAATATAGTGGAGGTTCTTTTGAACACTCTAATACATATTTCATGAATTACGGACAATTATTTGACCAGCTGAGAAACAATCAGATTATGAAGATAGGTTCTACTCATTGCGTCAGATAATGGCAGTACGAAATACGTATTTCCGCTTGATAACTGAGAAGAACCCTAAGAACAGCAGGCATTTTATCTTTTGGGATGGGGCTCCCTGAAGTCAGGTAGAAGTTGATAGTGTTTCGGAGTAATTTACTGTGTCCATCTTCAGGGCCGTAAGATAAACCATGGAAATAACCAAGAGATAGCTTCTTGGTTGAATTAATTATCAACCTTAAATATTGTCACATGATTCAGTGACTGTAGACGGGGTTTGGGTTGGTGGTCAGATTTACTGGGCGCTTACAGAACATAACTTCAGATAACTATGGAGTCTCAAGAGTTACGCACTGTTAAGATCACTGTAACTACAGCATACACAAAGTCTCAAAATCACAGTCAGAGTTCCTTTACCATTTGCGGCTTACCGCCAATCGGTTCGTCTTGGCGCCAAGCCCCATTGACTCACGTCCAGCATTTTTTCAACCGAACCCTTACCGTTATAATCCTTATGTGACATCGTCTCTGACGAGAGGACGGGTCTGTTGTTTGCAATTGCTGCTGGGCCTCGCCAGCGCTGTCATTCTCGGGTCCGAGTCCCACGGGACTCTTGACCATATTTTACTGTCTCAGACCAGAGACTCCCCCAGTCTGGAGGGCCAGTTCCCCGTACTTATATCCCCCAGGAACAGGTTGGCCCAATTATACCCCCAGGCACTGGGTTCCCTTTTCGTCGCCTCCTACGCCTCTCAGGGCTAAGGTGAGGCATTCGAACCCGCCTCAACGTGGGCTACATAAAGCCTGATCTACTAGTCCTCGTTATATAACCCCGACACCGACCGTACAGAGAATCTTTCTTTCATTATTACATGTTTTCTCGTTGCCGGGGAAACAACGTGTCCACAGAACTGTTCTCTATCAACGGCTCTTGTGCTGTCTCCCGTTTACACAACTCTTACTTGGACCTACATATCACAATATGAAGCATATGTTCCGGCGAAACAATGGTGAGTTTTCACCTGCCTACTGGTGTAACGTCCCAGAAGACAGAACTGTCTGTAATCACCATTGCGAGAACTTAAAGTCCGGTTGTGTAAGGCTTGAGATTGTCACCGCGACTCGTGTTCATGTTGTGGTATTCTGCGCTGTGGCCTGTAAACTTATATGAAAGTTTCGGAAGAATACGTCATCTCTGTCTTGACCCTGAAGATAGAGGCAGCGTGTTTCTTCAAAAATCAATATTAAAATTCTAAATATCATCAAATTCGAATAAATATAACGGGCACATTACACTCTTTCCTGTGTGAATCTCGAATATAACTGGCTATTAATTAAATAAACTACAAGCGGGAAGGTCGCGGGTTCAAGTCCCGATGAGGTCATTGGAATTTTTCAATTGACGTAATGCTTCCAGCCGCACTATGGCCCTGGTGTCGACTCAGCCTCTAACAGAAATGAGTACCAGGAATATTCTTGGAGTATTCTTGGGGGTAAACCGCGGCCGGCGCGTAAGGCTGACAACCTAACCACCATCTTTGAACCGATTGTCTAGATAATGTGGGACCCTCAACGTCTCACAACCCTATGGGCCTCCACGGCCTGTTACAGGGATAGCTTTACTTTACTTTTATTAATTTAATAAATATTAATCGAAATGAAAATTATTTTGAACAAAATTATAGACAAGAAGGCCGCGCCATAGCTCAAGCGGTTAGTCGCTGGCTTCCCACCGCGGCGGCCCGGGTTCGATCCCGAGTCTGGTCAAGTGGGATTCGTGGTGGAAAAAGTGGCACTGGGGCAGGTATTCTCCGAGTACATCGGTTTCCCCTGCCAATCTTCATTCCACCAATTGCTCCACAATCACCCTCACCTATCATCTGGGGCTGGTACAGTAGGCCAGAAGTGGCCGCAGTAAAAGGGAATTAGACACACCCCACTAGCAATAAAAAAAATATAGAGAACGAGACACATGTTCCAGGCCCAGTGCACATTTACCGTAAGTCATATGAAACTAGAGATACTTATACAAAAGCGATGTAACGCTCCATAACTGCGTTGCTATGCTTAATTCCATATTTTGTCCTGGTTTTAAGGACAGTTTCAGGGTGGACACTATGGCGCCAGACGGTAAACTGATACATGAATGATGAATAGGGAAATATTTGAAAATGAGCTGTATTCGTCTCTATGAAGGATTATCTCTGCAACTTCCTTGATGAGCTGATGAAAACCACGAAATACCGCAGCCAGGGTATCACGTGTTCAGCAGATATTCGAACCGTGCACCTCCAGAATACAAGTCTGGACCATTACCTCTATATAACTTGTTAAGAGCAGGAAACTTTTTTTATTCTCTTAAGGAGAATGTGAAATGTTTTAAATATTTGGGTAGCTTGTTAACAGATGATGGAAGGTGTACTTGTGAAATTAAATCCAGGATTGCCATGGCAAAAGCTGCATTTAGCAAGAAGAAGAATCTTTTTACCAGCAAATTGGACTTAAATTTGAGGANNNNAACTGCCTTCTAAAAGAAGTTATTGAAGGAAAGATAGAGGGGCGGATAGAAGTGACAAGAAGACGAGGAAGAAGACGTAAGAAGATGCTGGATGACCTTGGGGACAGAAGAGGATACTGTCATTTGAAGGAGAAAGCTCTAGATCGCATTAAGTGGAGGAATTGTTTTGGAAGAGACTGTGGACCTGTCGTCTTGACAGATTACTGATGATGATGATGAAGTCATTCGACGATTTCGTACATTGTTTGCTTTGGGGAGTGACTGTCCATGTGACAGCCTCTCTGGCGCAGCATCGAGTTTCATGATCGATTGTTTTGTTCAGTTGAAATGAGGTTACTTTACTTGTTTGTGTCCACATCAATGATTAATGGATAGTGGTTTTATAGAGTGGAAGCTTATCATGACGTGTCTGAAAGAACTAGCATTGAATTATACTGATATATCTGAAGGAACTAGCACTGAATTATACGGACGTGTCTGAAGGAAAGAGCACTGAGTTGTATTGACGTATTTAGGGAATACATGCGTGTGAAACTTGGTGTCATTAAGGGAAGAAATCTAACCGAGGGTGTTTGAGAGCAGGGCGCTGAAAAGGAATGAAATAACGAGAGACCGAAGAAATTTTCATGATGAGGAGCTTCATACGAGTAACTGGTTTTCGTTGTCAGATATTAACCAAAGAGTTTCAGATGGGCAGAGCATGTAACCCATATGGGAGAGAAGTGAACATAATGTATTGGGAAGAAAGCCTGAAGGAGAGAGACCATTAGGAAGACCTAGATGTTGATGGGAGGATAGTATGAAAATGTACATTGAATGGACATGGACTGGATACATCTGGCTTCAGGACCGATGGTGGAATGTTTTAAACAATGTAATGAATCATTGGGCTCAGTGGAATTCTGGGTATTTCTTGAATAGCGTACGTGTCGGAGTCTGAAGAAGGACCGTCCTTCATAAAGTTAGGTTTAGGGAATGCGTAGAAGTTTCTGAAGGGGATATCTAACAGTTTTTACTCATATCCTCAAGAAGACGATGTAATATAAGCTGATTTAATTTGCTGTAGGGTAGGTCAGTTTGTCTCCAAACAGGCACAAAAGCCATCTGAAATGCTGGCTTAGTTTCCATACTAAGAAAGAAACAAAATATATCGTATGAAACGTTTAATTAGCCTCTTTAATATTGAAATTGAACCAAATAATTAGTTATAAGACCTTTGTGCAAGAGTCAACACAAATTTCAGATTTTCTAAATATGCGTTTTCAGCATTTTCACATTCAACGAAATTTGTGTAGGTGTTTTCTGCAAGAATGTTTTACATGTGGCTAGTACAAGTTGAAGATCTCAAATCTGAATGTGTCTTTCCGTTTATTTCAGGATGCTGCCAGTATCTAAATCATACAGCGTTGAATGATAGGATGACTGATGAAACTGTCGTGGCATAACTGAAATATTTATTATTCCAGGACGAACTGAGGAAAATCTTGGCAATTTTCAGTTAGGATAGTCACTGTCCAGACCCAGTTTCGATCCGTGCACCTCCTGAAGAAAAGTTTAGAACTTTAGTGCTAGAGAAACCTCGCCCGTCCGAAACTTCAGAAAATTTGTCATCTGTGGTTCTGATTTTGAGTGTATTTGATCACCCCTGCCACAATCTTAAGAAATTACTAAGAGAATGTATCCAGATTTCAGGGAATGTTTTCTGTTTGCAAGATAGCGGATAGTACATATCTTATCATGTGTTCCGTGCTGACCGGGGAACTAACTAACAACTAACTTCATGGAGCTGAGACATTCCTGAGAAGCCGCAAATTCTGCAGCTACTAAAGAACTTCCCAGCATTTTATGGAACCCGAAGTTTCATTGCCGTGTTCACAAGAGCCCTCCACTGGTCCCTATTCTGAACCAGATCAATGCGGTCCATACCACCCAATCCTATCTCCCTAAGATCCATTTTAATATTATCCACACACCTACGTCTTTGTCGTCCTAGTGATATCTTTCCTTCTGGTTTTCCCACCAATATCCTACAGGCCTTCCTCTTCTCCCTCATTCGTGCTACATACCCTGCCCATCTCACCTTCCTTGACTTGAGCATTCTAATTATACTAAGCGAATAGCACAAGTTATAAGCTCCTCATTATGCCTCGAATGTGATAACTCGCCTCGTGTAACAGTGTCTTCTCGCGAGTGACGGAGGGACGCCTGAACAAGAGCTGGAGAGCGGCGTTGTAGACTGCTAATTAGCTGACAGTCGTAAACATATAGCATTGCCATAGATTTTGTGCTTTGTGTTTCGTAATTCACGAGCTTTATGGTGCTCTTGAAATCCCGTACGTACAAAATCTATTCATTTAGTCATCTTCATGGTTGAATATATTCGTGAAATCAGCTTCTAGGAATAGCAGTCGGGTAGGAGTTTCCATTGTATTCTCAGGGCAGCACTTGACTTCTGGCTTTTCGTTACATACTTCTGCTAATTGTACAGAAACCGGAGAGGGAATTTCCGCTTGAAATATTAAGATACATGGGCGTATGCGGTGTATCGCAGGGGAAAAAATATTAACTTTTATATGTAGTCTGTAACTAGTGCAATAATCCTTAGAGAATCCAGCGGAAAATCTTCATGTTTGTTACGTAAATTATAAATCTCATAAAATGGACGATATTATCCGTCTAAAACTTCTCTGAGGGCACATCAGGCAACCTTACGGAATAATGTCCCTATGTAGTCAAAGAGATCTCAGTTTTACAGTTTTGGTTCCTATTTTGGTTTAAAAATGTAATCCGCTAAGGGGACCGGCGGTAGCATAGTTGGTTGAGGCACTATGTTACAAACCTGAAAGTTCGCGGGTTCGATTCCCGATGAGGTCATGGGATTTTTCAATTGACCTAATCTTTCCAGCCGCAATATGACCTTGGCGTCAGAGTACCAGGAATCTTCCTGGGGATAAAGGGCGGCAGACGCGTATATTTGATAACCTCACCGCCATCTGTGAGCCGGTTGTCTAGAGAAAATGTGGCGGTCTCCACGTCTCACAACGCTAAGGTCCTCCACGGCCTGTTACAGCGATAACTTTACTTTTATACTTTTTAATCTGTTAATTTTATAATGACGAAATAACGATATACGTCACTGATGACGTACTTCGAAGATCTTCAGACGCAGTATAGCTTTAAATGCGTCTCTATGAAGTAAAAGACAGACGTAAATGGATTTGAGGTTCTCACGATGATGATTTTTAAAAGTACTGTCTCACGGAATTAATGCCGTATAATATGGTAGAAGTTTAGCAATATTTCGGAGGATCATATCGCCTCTGTTTTCAGTATCCAACTCTAACCCAGCTGAAACTGTCACCCACTTTGTAATAACGCTCCCAGGGAGTTGCCCAGGGTACCCATGGTTCCCAGAGTCGGTCCCGATACCGTAGAGAAGAGAGGTAGTGTGTATCTCTGCGAAATACAGCCCTAATTCCCGTGTCGTTCATCCCTGTTGCCTAGTCACGGTAGTGACTGAACTACCTTTGCTCCCTTTCCCTTAGCTTTCATGTAATCTGTCTTTCTTTTTCTATACCCTAATTTGGCCGCGCCATAGCTCAAGAAGTTAGCCGCTGGCTTCCCACTGCGGCGGCCCGGGTTCGATCCCGGGTCTGGTCAAGTGGGATTTGTGGTGGATAAAGTGGCGCTGGGGCAGGTTTTCTCCGAGTACTTCGGTTTCCCCTGCCAATCTTCATTCCAACAATTGCTCCAAAATCACCCTTACCTATCATCTGGGGCTGGTACAGTAGGCCAGAAGTGGCTGCAGTACAAGGGACTTAGTCCCACCCCACTAACACTAAAAAAAATACCCTAATTACTCTGGATCCGGGATAACACAGTCGGTATAGCGATTGTCTACGGTCGGAGTTCGAGTCCGGGTAAGGGTAAGATTTTCTGTTCTCCACTTCGTCCACACAGGTTCTGGGGCCCACCCAATCTCCTGACAAGGGGTTATCGCGGGTAAAGCTGACCACGCAACCTCCAACTAGTGCCGAAGTTAAGAATACATGGATCTATACCTCAAGGTAACTCCTCGGCACAGACCAAGCAGAAATCACAGCCCTTCTATTGTTGTATAAGTGTGGTTATCACGACGTTTATAGCAGCTGTCGCGGCGCGGACAACACAGAAAACATCATTTTCTATTGCAGGCGTTACGTAGCAACTGCCCCTGTTTACAGAGTCGCTGCTTAGCAACTAGTTTATACGCCACAGTATGAATAGTGAGAGCGTCGTTAAATAATTCCAACCTCACATGTATCTCAGCGGTTTTCGAATTCTTAGGCTATCAGCCATCATGAGTTTCTTCAGTACCACCAGCGATGATCTCACGACAGCTTCCTTCCAAATTCTTTTGTCATCATAATTCATCGGTCAGTCCGTAATCGGATTAAGTACCGTGTAAATCCATCCTTTCTTCCTCTCAGAGGTTTCTGAACTGCATTTCAAAACATTTCGTCTCTGTCTCTCTTTCCTGTTAATTAATAAACGACTACAAGAGAGTGAATACACCGCCATATAACCCCAGATTAATATCAAAATGTACTTTTATTTATTTATTTATTTATTTTGCATTATTCTGCTTTTTTGTGTGTGGAGCCACACGGCTAATTTTCAAACAACTCGAGCTTTCCTGCGGTAAAGAGCTATTTAGCAGACAAACACTCGTACGTACGTTTGTATTCAAGTCATAATGCTAACAATTTTGCTTCGTTAAATATTTAACCACGTAATATTAAGAATAATGAATTGAATTATACAAACTCTCTGTACTGTAAGTAGCTGCAAGGTAGAACCAGAAAATTCTGCAATACTGAAAGCAATTGTGTCATGTGTTTGCGCCCTAAAGAAGTATTAAACCTTGTGCGTGCCACGTGCCCTGACTGTCTAATTAGGAGTTGGACTAATAAAACATGTTTAAATGATTAACGTTGGAGAAAACTACATAATGAGGAGCTTCATAGCTTGTACTCTTAACCAAGTATAATTAGAGTGATAAAGTCAAGGAGGATGAGATGGGCAGGGCATGTAGTACAAATGGGGGAGAAGAAGAATGCATATAGAATATTTGTGAGAAACAAAGAAAAGACCACTAGGAAGACTAAGATGTAGATGGATGGACAATATTAAAATGGATCTTAGAGAGATAGGGTGGTATGATATGGACTGGATCTATCTGGCTCAGGATAGGGACAAGTGGAGGGCTCTTGTGAACACGGTAATGAACCTTCGGGTTCCATAAAATGGTGGTAAGTTCTTGAGTAGCTGCACAACTGGCGGCTTCTCAAGAAGGGCTCGGTTCCGTGAGTGGGTGAGTGAAATGATTCACATGTTTCGGAACATGAGCATGTGACTTAAAAGTAGATTCATTATGTATGAATTCATGAAATGATTTATAGATTTCTTACGGGGATCCAATCAACATACGGTGCTCTTAACCGAATAACATTCCTGCTTTGTGTTATGAGGTTATGGGTTCGTATCATGATCTTAACACCGGCTGTTCTAGATTAGATTTTTATTGTGGGAGGCGTGGGAAATTTAGCAGCGGTTTTGACAGCTCACTCGGTATTAGCGACTGGACGACCGAGGGTTCGGAGTTCGGGTCCCGGTGGATTCATGAATTTTCTCTTCTCCACATCGTCCAGACTGGTTCTGGGGCCCACCCAGCCTCCTATCCAATGGGTACTGGGGGCTCTTTCCCCTGAGGTAAAGCGGCTAGGAATTGAAGCTAACCCCTTACCTCCAACAAGGGCCGAGGTCAAGAAAACGAGGGTCTGTACATCCACTCCCCCTTACGTCTTCATGGTTTAGTGCTTAGTTAGTTACAGGGACAACTTTACTTTTATTGAGACTTAACAGCAACGGATGGTAGGCAGGGAAATGGATGATACATCGGTAAGGATTCGAAAGGAAGTGGTGTTGACCTAATCGAGATACCAGCCGTATCCAGTCATTTACCTCGAACTGAGGAAAACCACGATAAAATCCTATTAGGATATCCAGTGTTCTGACCGAGATTGGAACCCAGAAATTCTCGAATACATGTCTATATTGTTACTTCTAAAACAGCGTGTTTAGTGCAAAGGACACCTTAGGAAACTGCTGGACTACCAGCTACTGTCAGTGCCCATCCGGAAGTTCCTGCGAACAGCCACCTTGACTCAGGTTTTCTCTAATTGCCTCTGTCTTAAAGCAAATGCTGGGTTGGTTCCCAAGTTCCCAGTCGCTACTGCATGAGCATCGTGTAGAATGGGGAGATATGGACTGGATTGATCTGGCTCAGGATAGGGACTAGTGGAGGTCTTTTGTGAACACAGCAATAAACCTTCGGGTTCCATAAAATGTTGGGAAGTTCTTGACTAGCTACAGAACTGGCTTAGTTCCACGAAGTTCTCACAGCGGTTACTACAAGGAGTGCTAGTTCCTGGCCGTGTAGCCCAGTAGAAGATTACCGACATTTCGGATGTAGATATTGCATCCAACTTAGGGTAGAAAATGAAGCCAAGCAAAAGGACCATTGAAGAATTCTATATTCTGGTGTATAACACCATGTAGTCTGTTGAAAATCAACTGACGTTTCGGAGGAAAATGTTGCCTCCAGCTTCAAGGTCAAATAAACCGAGCAAGATACCTGCTGGAATGGTTTCTAAGATCCCAGTTGCTGCTGGATACGTAGAATTCAGATATCTGTCGTGTCTTTCCTCGGATCTTGCAAGCAAATGCAGAAACAGTACTTCAGATTAGACCAGGTCCGTGGTAGATCCAAGGATTTTTTCTTCAAGGAGGAAACCAATTTGCAAGCTGAGCACTCAGGAAATTTGCTTACGGATTACATTTAATCCGTTTGAGATTGTTTTTACTGATGGACATACAGAATTCAAGATAAAATAATATTATCATGATTTAGGCCGGGCCGTGACTATAGACGGGGTGTGGAGTGGATATTGGACTTACTGACGCAGCTCAGAACTACAAGTAATTTCTGGGATTTTGGGAAGTGTCGCCATGTAATTCGGTAGGTAGATGGATGGATGGACGGACGGACAGATAGATAGATAGACAGACAGATACTTGTTTCAGAGGGAACTATGTAACAAGCAACACGGCGTCGCACTCCAGAATACAATAATTATCATAATCGTCATCATGAACACCTGGTAAATAAGATACAAGCAAAAGTAAATTGGTGCCTGTGCTTAACTAATGAGCACGTCATGGAAACTTATGAAGAAATGGGAGTAGAGCTCCATGCATTCTGAACCTCAAAACTAGATGGATGTGACTGATAATATTCACGCCCCGGCCGCATTATCCTCGTGAAACCAGTGCGCAGTACACACTAGATAAAGCCGATCTGGACCCAGTGGAGAAAGAAAAATTCCTGACCCTGCCATGCAAACCGAACCCCAAATGTCCGGACATCCAGACTGTGGCTTCATAATTATACTGACTCCTCTCTGTAGATTTAATATAGGGCGTAAGTCCGTTATGAACCTCGAGTACTGTAGCGTGTAGAGCCGCTGCTATGCAACGACTGCGAGATAGGCAGATATACCAGACCCGCTTCTAGGCAGCGGCTAGGCAAACACATTCCCGTTGCTAGACACCACATTCTTAACAATGCAGCAGTTGGACTACAGCAATGGAAGAGCCGTGTTTTCTGCGTGGTCAATGTCGAGATGTTATAAGCAATGGACAAGTAGTTAGTTGATCGTTCTGTAAGGGAATCTGTGAAGAGAGGACTTGAGCCTGAGTCAGAGGAATAGTCATTGTTGGAGCCGTTAACAGGAAACGTCTAATAACAGAGTGAAAACACTAGACTGTATTATAGTTATTCTTAGTTACGGCATTAGGTGGTCAATAAATCTCTATTCACTAACCAAAACCCAATCTATAGTCACACATACTACACGTGACAATATTAACGCCATAATATTTTTGACAAAGACTGTACTTCTTAGATCATTGTCCAGAAGAAAGATGGCGACGGCGGCTGTGTGTTGGAAGCAGAGGGTTAAGTTGCTGAAGGCTTTTCCTTTTGGTCGGTAGACTTAACGATCTCTTCACTTCCCCCTCCACCTTTCCTTCGTTTTGTGCTCTTCTGTCTTGGTCTTGTGACCGCAGGCATAAGTAGGGAAAGACGGGGGAGCACTGGCATGGCGATCTCCTGGCGCTCCGCTGCATTTAGTCCAGCTAGACGCCTCCACCCCTCCTGAAACCCAATCCATATTAATGTATTAGGGGCGGGAGATGTGGTGTACTCCATCTACAGTAGGAACGAGGGCACGTCATCGTCTCTTAATGACGTAAACTGTAGTAGAAAGATACTACAGTCTTTTTTTCAACATATTTCCGGTATTTATACGTCGGTGGAAAATTTCAAACATACTTACACAGGACTTTTGCTCCGTAAAGTTGGCTACACAACATATGACGTGCCCTGGCCCCTAGAGCAGCTGGACTTTAAGAATTAAGTTTATGTTATGTTGGAAAGGGCTCAGATTTCCTTTGAATTAAAATATATAGAAACCGAAATAGCTCAGTGTATTGACAAAGCTACGGGTTTGACTACCGGGATATTGGGGTTCGATTCCCAACAAAGGCAAATATCTTTCTTCTTCTCCACCTGGTGGGGCCCTCTCTACCTACAGTGTGTGTTGCAACTGTAGATATAAGGTTAAGGAGGCCGGGGAGTGAAGCCTACAACTGACCTCCACCTAGTACCAAAGTTAAGAAGCCATGTGTACTCGACCGCACGTCTTCGTGGTGTGGAACATAATTAGTACTCTAGACTTACATTCAGGTAATGATCGGTTCGAAGCCCGGCCGGGATATCAGCTGTCCTGAGGTCACTCCTGTTTTTCCTTAACCTTCCCAGTAAATGTCAGGATGTTGCCTACAATTATGTCAAGACCATTTCCTTCCAAATCCTTTCCAGTTTATCCTTCGTATGTCATGTTATGTTTCGGTGCTATGTTGTCCAGCTACTGTCAGCGTAGTTAATATCCCCCCCCCAATTAATTAAGCACCAGGACATCTCTGGGGGCACGCCGTAGCGTAGTTGGTTGAGGCACTATGCGTAAAGCCGGAAGGTCGCGGACGAGGTCATTGAAATTTTCAGTTGACCCAATCCTTCCAGCCGCACTATGGCCCTGAGGTCGACTCAGCCTCTAACAGAAATGAGTACCAGGAATCTTCCTTGGGGTAAATGGCGGCCGGCGAGTAAGGCTGACAACCTCGCCACCATATGTGAGCTGCTTGTCTAGAAAATGTGGGAGCCTCGACGTCTCACAACCCTATGAGCCTCCACGGCCTGTTACAGGGATAGCGTTACCTTACCTATGCTATATCTTCCTTACGTTGTGTTTATAAGAAGAAATTAATATTAAACATTGAAAGGGATTTGTAGTTAAAGATGTTACCGTGATGACTACGCTTGTAGAGCTCATAGGTCTCCTGTTTATGAATCATTTTATGTTACTTTTGCAGGTTCTGGAAGCCTGGAACCTCATCATCACGATCTGAAGTTATGCTTCCTCAAGTCAAGGTAGGCACCACACCTGAAAAATTAAGGGACACAATTATTTCTCGCTTCTTTCAGCGCCATATTTCAATATTCGTAATCATTATTGTTGTTGTTGTTGTTGTTGTTGTTGTTGTTGTTGTTGTTGTTATTATTATGTAAACTGCCAGAATCTTTTGTCTTCTTGTCTGCTGTTCAAAAACATAAAAATTAGAATATACAAAACTATAATTTTGCCTGTGGTTCTGTATGGGTGTGAAACTTGGTCTCTGACATTAAAGGAGGAACATAGACTGAAGGTGTTTGAGAACAGGTTGTTCAAGAAAATATTTGGACCGAAGAGGGATGAAGTGACAGGAAGTTGGAGAAAGAAGCATAATGAGGAGCTTCATAACTTGTACTCTTTTCCAAGTATAATTAGAATGATCAAGTCAAGGAGGATGAGGTGGGCAGGTCATGTAGCACGAGTGGGGGAGACGAGGAATGCGTATAGGATATTGGTGGGAAAGCCAGAAGGAAAGAGACCACAGGGACGACCAAGGCGTAGGTGGGTGGACAATATTAGAATGGATGTTAGAGAGATAGGATGGGATGGTATAGATTAGATAGATCTGGCTCAGGATAGGCACCAGTGGAGGGCTCTTGTGAACACGGTAATGAACCTTCGGGTTCCATAAAATGCTGGGGAATTCTTGAGTAATTGCAGAATTGGCGGCTCCTCAAGAAGGGCTCAGCTCCATGAGTAAGTAATTAATGTGTACTGTCACGTATCCGAGATTTTGCGTCATTAATGAGACAGGTGTTGTATTTGATGATCGAATTTATTGGGCTTTTATACAACTGGTTACAACAGTTCACCCACTGTCCCCTTCTTCCGACTGGACACTCCACGGGAATTATTCTGACCTCCAGCTGTACTCTTTTGTACTCCTTCTATTCTTCTGGCAATGCCCTCTTATAACTCCTCAGCACGAACACCACAGAAAACACCGTCTTCTGATATCAAGATTGTGCGTTTATTGGTCCGTTACCTATCAATGGATATCCTGTTGTTGAGAGCCTGTGCTTCGGGAATAAGTTTACGGAGCCGTTGCCAAGCAATGGGCATATACGTCGCAATCTGTGTAGAATTTTAGTTCAGCAATTCAGACTCTATACATACCAGTACAGGATGTTCCTTTGTGTGCTTTTGTTGCTCATTTTACGACACTGTCTGTGTCTAGATTACATAGCGTCGAATGGTGTAATAATTAATACATTACGAATGGGAGAGGATTTAGAAGGATCGGTCTTAACGTAATCCAGGTTCTCTCCCAGCATTCGCTTAAAGGAACTGAGTACAACCACAAATAACTTAAATCAGAGTAGCTATATCGCTGCAGAGATCCGAACTGAGCATCTGTCAAATACAAGTCTAGGGGCTTACTGTTTCGCCCGCCTGTTAGATCCTAGGTGTAATTGGTTCAGGACAACATGTCGACTGACGTCCATGTAACTGGAGTAATCTGCTCAAGTTGGAACGGTCATTTTGTTCAGTGTTTTCCTTGCCGCTTCGCCGCTGCAGAGCCACGTCCACTGCGTCTCAAAGCAGGACAAGGATCCCGAGTAACATGAGGCGGTCTCAGATGTGTTCCGGAATTGTTATCTTCAGAAACGATTGCTTGGCAGGTTTGGCTACGATCCAATAGCAGGGTAATGTGCAAGATTGTTGCCGATGTTGTTATTCTGTAGCGGGGACAGGATTTACTGCGCTGATAAACACGCGGAGAAGCCCGCAGTTAGCCAGTAAGCGCGGATTGCTGCTCTGCCAGATATTCCCACCGACATAAGAATCCTCAGACAGCTGAGGTCTCAGTACACAGCGCCGAAGGAAGGAGGAGGATTTAATGGTGCAGGAAGAGGCGGAGAGAAGAAAGAAGGGAGGAAGGAGAAGCCAAAAGAGAAAGAAGATGCAGAGAAATAGGAGAAGAAAATAAGAAATAGAAGCACAATGAGTATGAAGAGGTAAAGAGAGGAAAGAAAGAAAAGAAGAGAAAGCAGAAGGCGAGGAGCAAAGGGGTTAGGAAGAGAAGAAGGAGGCGGAAATGAAGATAAGGAGGAAGAAGAGAATTCGAATGAGTGAGATGTGAACGAGGAAATAGAATAGCAAAAGCGAAGAAGAACGAGGAGGAAAAGGAAGTTAAGGAATATGAAGAAAAGTAGGAAGAGAGAAAGTAAGTTGACGAAGAAAAGGAAGGGGAGAAAACGAAACAGGATAAGAAGGGAGAGAAGTAGGAAGAGAATAAGAGAATTTATGCGGAGGAAGAGGAAATAAAGAGGTAGGAAGAAAAAGATAAATAAATAATAAGTGAAAATGGAGAAAAAGTAGGGGAATAGAGAAGATAATTTTTATATTTCATCCTTAGATGATAAATTGGGCAGTTACATGCTCAGTAAGGTTACCGAAACGTCGCGTTATTTTCGGAAACCCAGACGATGGACGGAATCCAGAAACCCTACAAGCCTGAGTGCATAGACCATCACTACAGGCATTTAGAACTGCTTATGTGTGCTTTGAGATGTATCGTCTAAGAAAGAGCAAGTGACTTGGAATTCGTATGGACGGGCCTAATGTCAGACACAGTATTGACGTTATACATGACGTCATTCTCATTATCTTCACTGGGGAGTAGGGTGAAATGGGGGCGGGGATTGAAGATGAAACAGAGTGAGCGGGAGACATACTTAAGAAGTTCTAGGAGCTCAGTAACCTCTCTGAAATCTCACAGCATGTGGAAACTGGGTCTGTCACGTTTTCTTTATAGTTTGATTTGCCTCACTTCACTACCCTTTACAAATGCTTACGTATAAGTACACGAACCGTGGAGGCTTTTCAAACTCTGCATTGTCGTTTGACAGACAGGTAAAATCACCCCCATATACCTTTGTCTCAAAACAATATTGTAGTAGTTTGGATAGAGAAAGATAGAGGGAAGCAGAGTTCTCCAAAGTCACCCAACATTACCGCACCAGTCCTCTAGCCTTTGTTGTGTGTTTGTTTGTTTGTTGTGTAGAGTGACAATATGGTGTGGTTTTGTCATCTTGTCCTGGACAGATGGGAAAGGGGGAAGTTGGTTTGGAGGTCTAAGATTAGTTATTTCCTACCACTAACTTACAACCGCCATCAGTGACAAATAATAATCTACAATGCGCAGTGTATGTCAAGTAAAGGATTGGTTCTTGTCTAGAATCCCCTTCATTCTGCATTTCTAGCTCAAAAACCTCAGAAGTTTTTTCAAAGAAATTTGACTCTAAAAGTGCCAAGTGTAGGAAATTTCGATGTGTACAAATATTGTGACATTTGACTGCATGTGACATCTGCTGGCATTTTGTCTGAACTACATAGTGCAGAAATATTTGTATGGATTCCACCCCCCCCCATACGTTTTCAGTTTTTGCTGAAATGTATGATATTTCCTTTTGAAGAACTGCAGCTAGGCACATAACAAATTAGAACCTGGTTCATGAGGAAATCATGAGGAGACTGAATTCAGGTAATGCTTGCTACTATTCAGTCCACAACATTTTTTCTTCTCGTCTGCTGTACAAAATATAAAATTAGAAGATGCAAAAATATAATTTTGCCTGTAGTTCTGTATGGATGTGAAACTTGGTCTCTGACACTAAGTGAGGGACATAGACTGAGGGTGTTTGAGAACAGGGTGCTGAAGAGAATATTTGGAACGAAGAGAGATGAAATGACAGGAGGTTGGAGAAAACTGCATAATGAGGAGCTTCGTAACTTGTGCTCTTCTCCAAGTATAATTAGAATGATAAAGTCATGGAGGATGTGATGGGTAGGGAATGTAGCACGAATTGGGGAGAATAGGAATACATATAGGATATTGGTGGGAAAGCTAGAAGGAAAGAGATCACTGGGAAGACCAAGACGTAGGTGGTGGATGGACAATATTAAAAAGGATCTTAGAGAGATAGGATAATATAGATTGGATTGATCTGGCTCAGGATAGGGACCAGTGGAGGGCTCTTCTGAACACTACAGTAAACCTTCGGGTTGCATAAAATGCTGGGAAGTTCTTGAGTAGCTGCAGAACTGGAGCCCAGCCAACCGACAGTTGCAGTTACTCTGGGGATTAAGGTTTGGGAGGAAATATATGTGGATACGTATAATCCGAAGAAGAGAGACCAGTTGGAAGATCTAGGCGTAGATGGGAGTGTAATAACGTAATGGATCTTAAACTGGATGTAAGGATGTTGACTGGATTCATGTGCCTGGAGACAGGTAAAAGTGGCGGGCTCTTGTGAACACGTTAACGAACATCCGGGCACCATAAACAGTTGAAAATATCTTGAGCAGCTGAGGAATTACTATCTACTCGATAAAAACTCTGTTCGAATGAGTTAATTTTTGTGTAGGATTATTTTTTCTTCTCCTGAAAATTCGCCTTCAATTATTTTGCATTAATAAGAATATAAAGAATTAATTGTCATTATGGTCTCCAGAAATATTTGTAGTTACTACGTATTTTTGAGGAGCCGGGATGTCTCAGTCGGTATAGCAACTCACTACGGGCTGGACGACCGACGGGTCGGAGTTCGAGTCCCCTTAGTGTCAAGAATTTTCTATTCTTTACGTCGTCCAGACCGGCTGTGGGGTCCACCCAACCTTATATCCAATGGGTACCGCAGGCTCATTCCCCGGAGGTATAGCGGCCGGGGCGTGAAGCTGACCACTCACCTATAACTAGTGACGAGATCAAGAAAATGTGGATCTATACATACACTCCCCCATACGTCTTCATGGCTTAGTGCTTAATTAGTTAAACATAGGGACAACTTTACCTTATTATGTATTTTGATCGCACCCACTGATTAGTTATGCGCAGTTATTCTAAATGTTTTGGGCCATACAGGAAACAACATGAGATTCCCTGTAGAACAGGAGCATGCGCAGAAGCATAAAGGAAATAATTCCCAGTGTGTTGAGTGAAAGTGCATGAAGAAAATATTCTCGGTTTAAGTCTGTGTAGAAACTACCACCCAATGCTCTCGAGTAAATGCAACTTTTCTTCTGTCTGTATGTAAAGTTAAGATTGAAAGGGCTCATTCACGGGTTCTCTCGCCTACATTGGATTGTGAATAGATCCTTTGTGCCCTAAGACAAGGATTGTTCTGCGGTCTTTAGACTTCGCGTTGTATCACGGTTTGGTCGGCCATTATGTTCGCATAATGAACTATATATATAAGTTGTCAAGTATTCACGATTAATATGAAGCTGTTCCGAACAGATCTACAATTTTACTTTTCATCTTCCTGGAAACGCTCTGCTTTAGCGACATCGTCTTTACGGGTTTATTATTTAAACAGACATAACAAGATTACGATGAAGTGCTAATGCATGTCATGTCGAACATTATGTAGGAAACAACTTATACTCCTTACATTAACGCCTTTGGTATCTTTATTTTCTTCCCTCCTTTCTCCGCTATTACTTTCTTATCCTTTACCCTCGCTATTGACATTTCTCTCCCTCCCTCAGGATTCTTCACTTTATTTCAGGCCCCACACTCACTTTTCTTCTGTTCCTTTATCCCCTTTGTACACTTATGTTCTCACTTTATCTCTCCTATATTCGGTCGGTCGGGTAAATTGCTGCTTGTCCTCGCCAGCACAGTTAATCTTGCTTTTTGGGCTCATCGAGACCCACGACCATATTCTTTTTCTTTCCAAGACTTTTCTGTCTTTTTAAATTGGGCTTCGTCTCCGACTAGAGGAGGGTTGGTCGCGTAAATTACTGCTGGTGCTCGCCAGCACAGCGAATCCTGGTTCCCATATTCTTCTTGCATCCCTCCTATTTGTCTTGCCTGACGTCACATGTCTTCCCATTTCATGGAAAATACAGCGTAGGCTTTCGCTCTATCCTAGAAGCGGCAGTTAAGTTTTAGCCATATTTCAGTAACAGTGCTCAAGGTTTCCTTCGAGCTTGACAGATATTGGCTGTTATTTATGTGTGAATTGTTGAAATAATATAAGAATTCTAGTCGCAGAGTCGTGAGAGAGTAAAATATGGTCATGAGTCCTGCGAGACTCGGAACAAAGAATGGCTGTGCTGGCGAGGGCCAAAGTCAGTTTACTTAACCGAAGTATAAATACTAGAAAAATGTGCATATGAAGTGCACCCTAACAAGCCAGTTTCAGCCACCCTCGTAGCTTCTTTTTAACCATTATCACTTATCCCATAACTCTATCTCTTCTGTCGTTCTTTAATTCCTTCTTCCGCTTATAAGACATTTGATCTCTCATTTATCTCGTTCCTTCACATTCTCTTTGATTTCATTTTGATTATGTTGTTCTTTCTACCTTCCAGAAATGTGCAAAATGATTAGCTTAATGTATGTCCTTCACCGCAGAGGCTAACTATCACGGTGACCAAATCAAGCTGGATGGAATAGGCAGGAGTTTTAAAATCCTTGGCGGCCCACACACACTGAGCTAACCAGCATTTTGGATGCATGTGTAGCAAGGACGCGTTGGAGTGGAGGGAGGGGTGGCAAACAGATCGGGGCTGGAGGGTTTGCTTAACCGGAACCACCCATCCATCTGAAATGCTGAAAAGCAGCAGAGGGAAAACGTACACAGAATAAAAATAATGAGGATGAGGGGTATTTCTTCAGTGATATACGTGTACAGTAAGGAGGAGGATTAAAGGGAGGTGGTGAGTGAAGAGAAGGAAGAAATAGGGTTGCCATAGTACCCAAAATAATATTCCTAAAGAGACCAATGTTTTGAGGGAAAAGTAGCCTGTGAGGATATGTGTAGGGGGGAAACGTTTTGCTTTTTTTTTTTCTTTCTATCGCTCTTCTTCTGCCTTTTTGAAGTGTTCTCACATCAGAAAATGTGTTATTTCTGCTTCACTGGAGTTATGTATTTTGTCTTCCTCCTAGTCATGGCTGTATGATTTAAAAAAACCAGCCTGGCGTTCTTTTCCTTTCTATTTGAGCGACATTATCCTGACGATATAACAGTTCTAATGCAGAAACTCCCACTTGCAGAAGTATTTCAATGTAATTTTCAGCATCATCAGTTTTGTAATGCCGTATACAGTTGCAGCGCGGTCTAAGGCATGAAATCCTTTCGTCTGCTCAAACAATGGGATCGTGGGTTCGAATCCAACTCGATGCATGCGTGTCTGCCGACCTTTATTTTGTGTTTCTGTTGTCCTATGTAGGTGGAGGTCTAGCAACAGGGTTGATCACCCATCCAAGGACTCCCATCGATTGTCTGTAAGAACTCACGGTTCCAGATTAATTCTGATGGAAAACAGGACAGAGCGCCCATTACGAGATGTGACAAAGAGAAGGAGATGTTTTTATGGTTCACTCTACGACGCTGGTTTTAGCTGGATCTAAGCGGCAGACCGTAGGATGAATTGAGAACTATTTGGAAGGAAACGGTCGTGACCTAATAATGGTTCTATCCCGGAATTTATTTTGGGAGACTTAGTAAAAGTATGAGAGACGTGGTAGCGTAATTGTTAGGACATTGTGCTACAAGCCGGAAGGTCACGGGTTCAAGTCCCGATGAGTTCATTGGATTTTTTTCAGTTCCCCTAATCCTTCCAGCTTCACTATGGCCCTGGGGTAGACTCAGCCTCTAACAGAAATCAGTATCAGGAATTAATTAAATAATTTTCGTGGGGTGTAAAGTGCGGCCGGCGCGTAAGGCTGACAAACTTGCCGCCATCTTTGAGTCGATAGTCTAGATAATGTGGGACCCTCAACGTATCACAACCCCAAGGGCCTTCACGGCCTGTTAAGGGATAGCTTTACTTTTTACTTTACTTTTACGAGAGAATTCAGTCAGGTTGGCAGGTGTCACCAAACGCCTCTACAATATTGGTGTACACGTAGAGCGTTACTGCTAAGCCAGTTCTCTCTATCCATTCATTTGTCCTCGAGAGCCGCTTAATCGTTTGTTATTAGCAGAGTTTTAGTGATCTTACTGAACACGTGTCAGCTCTTGTATAATTCGAGGTTCTTAGCCGTGGTTGTGAAGGGTTTATCCTTATGGGATATAAAGTCGTGTGGTACTGTGGACATAACAATCTTTGTTGAAATCGGACAGCAGTAACGGACACTTCACGTGAAGACCTACACGTATTTCTGTTCGCGTCTCCTGCGCAACTCGCCAAACATTTGGTGCAGTGAGAAATGCAGTAGGCTTATACTGAATTTCATAAAGATCCCTCCAGCGGGATTCCACCGAACAGACAGACATGACTTATCAAATAAGATTTCTTTTTACTTTCTACACAGTGAACTGAGATATTTCAGACGGTATAGCGATTGCCTAAAGGTTGGACGGCCTGAGTTCAATCCTCGGAGAGGGCAAAAAGATGTCTGTTTCACAGCTAGGCTCTGAGGCCCACCCATTCTCTTATTCAGTGGGTACCAGGGACTATTTTACCAAGGGGTAAAGCTGCCGGAACGTGAAGCTATCCACTCGTCTCCATCTGACGTCGAGATCATGAACAATGGAACTATATTACATTCCCCTATACATCTTCATGGCGTGGTGCTTAGTTAATTAAACACAGAACACCAGACACTAGGCATTAATGTTGGAAGAGAGTAATTAAACACAGAACACCAACACTGGGCATTAATGTTGGAAGAGAGTAATTAAACACAGAACACCAAACACTGGGCATTAATGTGGGAAGAGAGTACGTAATTAAATAGCGGAATTCCTCAGTATAAGAAAATTTATTTAGGAGGTTATAGGTTGAGAGATACCAAAGGAAAAATTGGTTTAGGGGTGAGAATATGGTACGAGGAGTCTTAAATCACGAGGAACGGAAAGAAAAGCGCGTGCATGTCTGAAAAGGGGGTTGAAAGTGATGGGAGGAGGAGAAGAAATTCCATGAAGAAGAAGAAGGAAGAAGAATAAGGCGGAAGAAAAGAATATTAAAATTCACATCGAGATTCTTGTATTAATATCATCGTATAGAAAGGATAAAATGTGGGAGGGGGAAACCCACATACGTAGGCATGTATTGTGTGTGGCCTGTGGTTTAGGATCAGTTGTGTTTACTTTATTATGGTCCCAGTCCCACTACACAAAGTAACACGATTGAACATATCAAAGAGGAATAGATACCAATGATGAAAGAGGGGATTGAAGACTGGCATGTGAAGTGCCTTGTCTTCAGAAACATAGATACAATGAGAGTGATGGCCAGTAATCATAATTCAACGTGAATTTCTTCTTCTGCTTAATTCAAAGAATTAGACCTTAGATTTCCTGGCTTCCTTTATAGCTCCATTTCTGTCTTTCTGTCGCCCCTTCCAAAATGTCACTGTTCCCCCTTAACATGTGGCCTCTCTCATTGTCTTCCACTTTACTTTGTCTCTCTGTTCTAATTTCTGATCTAAAGACATTTCTTACTCAGTAGGCGTATGTGGAAATACATATATATTATGTACTTTTGTAACTGGGAGCCGGGATATCGCAGTCGGTACAGCGACTGACTGCGGGCTGGATGACGGAGGGGTCGGATTTCGAGCCCCGGTAGGGACAAGATTTGTCCCATCTCCACGTCATCAAGACTGGTTCAGGGGCCCACCCATTCTCCTAATGAATGAGTATCTGGAGCTCTTTCTCCGGCGTTAAGGCGGCCGTGACGTGAAGCTGACAACTCATTTCCAACTAGTGCCGAGGTCAAGAAAACGTGGATCTATACATCCGCTCCCCCATACGCCTTTATGGCGTAGTGCTTAACCAGTTAAGGACAGAGACAACTTTACCTTTATTTTCGTAACCGATTTCACATGCGTACATCCAACGGTTCCATATTTATCACCATGGAACGAAGAGCTAAAGAAAGTTTTCGCATCACAGCCATATTGTTATATCTCAATTTACAAAACATTATTTTCGCTAAAGCTGTCTATTTTTCTAAGGTCTCTTACGATGCACCATCTCAGGACCGTAAATAAAGTCTCTACTGTCGCTCTCATCTTATGACTTCGCTTGTCGGCCATGTTATTATTACTCAGTGTAGGAATTTAAAATATTCTAATTTGAGGTTATAGCGAATGACGTAATAAAAACTCCGTGGGTTTAGTCCACAAGGAAAGTATACCGACCGAGCAACCGCCGCTTGACGGCGAAGTTAGTGCAAACTTTCGCCGATAGAGGGTGTCGAGTGGTCGAGGCAACGAATTACCACACCGTTAATTTCGGTTATCTAGACCGGAGCTGCTACTTTTCCATTTAAATATCTCCTCAGTTATCCTCGCGAGGCTGAGTGGACCCCGTTCTAGACCCACTACTTCTCAGAAAATCCGGTAGCGCCGGAAATCGAACTCGGAACCTCTGGATCTGTAGCCAGGAACTCTGACCATTGGACCACAGAGGCGGTCCGAATGACTGGTACTCTTATCAAATGTCTTGAAAGCTGATTAAATGATTCAAAAGTTATTGTTATTAGTAATTGTAGTAAATTTAAATGTACATAATATACACGTACAGTCTTGAGCTGACACCCAGTGGCATTAAGTTCACACCAAGTTTCTGTGGTCAGCTGATTTGAAAGCTTAAATCGAAAGACACACAGACAACATGGTGATCTCATGGACGGAAAGATGTGCTACGATAATAATCTTTCATTGATTTTTTCTCTAAAATGCTGTAAGTAATTTGATGCAGATATGCTTACCGTATAGAGCCTCTCCTGGGAATTAGGGGAAGGATAAGCCTATATTATAATCCGAGGTTCCTGTAATCCTCTTAAAAAATTCTCGATTGAAATATTTCTTAAGCACTTTCCTACTAAAATGCAAGGCATATGTTACGTGGAAGACTGCAAGTTATTCTCTGACGGAAATAAATTTCATTTTCCAAAAGAAAGAGACGAAAGCGTGGCACCGAGAGGGTTGACGTAGCGGTAACGCTGAACGCTCCTATTCATGACGTCCTCGGTTCTAACCTCAACACGAACACCAGATATTCAGTGTTTTTTCTTTTCTTTTTTCTCAGTCCTTCCAAGGACCACTTCTATCTAAAACCTTTCCACCGAAGAATATTAAATGTGCGATGGCCAGAAATACAAACAACAAACTCCATGGCCTGTAGTCCGCAAGCTAACTATACCGACCGAGCGACCGCCGCTTGTCGACGAAGTTAGTGCCAACTTTTGCGGATAGAGGTGTCACGTGGTCAGCGCAACGGATCCCCACGGCCGTTAATCTAGGTTTTCTAGACCGGAGCCGCTATTTCCTTGAAATAGCTCCTCAATTATCCTCACGAGGTTGAGTGGACCCCGTTCCAGACCCACTACTTCTCAGGAAGTCTGATAGCGCCGGTAATCGAGCCCGGGACCTCTGTATCTGTAGCTGGGGATGACCAGATATAATTAGTAATATAAGGCTATGGAAGAAAACAGGAGATAAACCAATAGAACTTCAGATTAAAAAAGAAGAAAATGAAGTGGATAGGGCACACTGTTAGGAAGGACGAAAAATGCAGTTGAGAGGATTGTGTTGTATTGGAACCTCCAGGGCACGAGGAAGAGAGGAAGACCAAAAGAGATCTGGAGGAGGTCAGTTATGGAAGAGGCACAGAGAGAAGGAAGGACGTGGAGGGTGATGAAGAAGTTGGCAGTGGTCAGAAATCGCTGTTGAAGCTTCGTGGGAGCCCTTTGCCCCTACGTAAGAGACAGTAGGAATTAAGTCAAGTCGAAACCTTTCCAATTTATCAACACTTTAGCATTCAACACTGTGTAGCCCAGATATACACAGCGCCATGAAACCACACAGAAAGAAAATTTCTGGTCAAGACTCACAAAAATGTATGGTCTGCAAGATTGGCATAAAATCATTATATTTCTCTTTGATAGTATAATTGGAGATCTTACTGTTTTTAATTTCTTCTGGACTGAAACCCCCACATTAACTGAGACATCTGAGGTCTCGATGGGGAATGTGGAGGTTACTGTCGTCTGGGATGTGACGTCGTACAGTCCGTTAGAAAGTAACGAACCTTCCTGCATATTGAAGCAGCAGGTTACTCCTGAAAAGTTTGTTCCAGATTACACGGCGTCACTGAGGGGCCTACATTTCTCAGTGTATTATTACGAAGTTAAAATGAAAGAACGCCAGATGGACGGAGAACATGACACGAGTTTGAAGATCTAGGCATAGTTGGGAAGATAATATTAAAGTGGATCTTAATTAAATAGGATTGCGGGGATTGGGCTGAATATATCTCGCTCAGGACAAGGACCAGTAACAGGTTCTTGTGAACATTCGGGTTCTGTAAGTTACTGCGTATTTCTTGACCAGCTGGGAAGTTATTAACTCTTCGAAGTCTCTGTACCATGGAGTTAAACTGTAACACGTGAACGAGGATGCATCATTGTTCAATGGCGTACACCTTTATGTCATCACTAGGAAGTTCCAGGATCCTAAAGAATGCCGTCTTCTGGGATGTGGTACAGTGAAGATCTTGTGTAAACCGACGTTTCGGAACAACGTATACCCTCCATCTTCAGGGTAGAAAAATCCGCGAACGAGGAACCAGTTTGAACAGGTGGCTGCAGACACCTCAATCAGGTTCCTCGCTCGCGGATTTTTCTACCCTGAAGATGGAAGAGATACGTTGCTCCGAAACGTCGGTTTACACAAGATCTACACTGCGCCACATCCCAGAAGACGGTATTATTCATAGTCATCGCAGTGAAAACCTCAAATCTTCAAGAATTTTATTTTAAATATTCTTGCGGTATTCATACGCAGGCTGGAATTTGAGATAAAATTACACAGGAATTGCGACACAAGATAAGATGTGCCCCAGTTCATAGAGCATCCATCATATAGGTAAGGATTGCTGAAATATAAAATTAATGTCACCTTGGCTGGACGCATGTGGCCTCCTAACGCTGCTCTTTACAGCCCTGTTCCACGTTGTCACAAGACGTGATGAATGTATGTTTGACGTAAACATCAACTAGTCATTCAACTGAAATCTCGTTTGATGCATCACAAGAAATATTCACTTCACATTCAGAATTTTTGACATATTTGATTATCCATTCTGCTCCAATTGTGGTATGAGTGGCTGTCTGTAGAAATTACGTTTACATGGGGAAAGCGCCTCTTGTAGTCAGCGCTGGCGCCTCTAATATTGATTAATTCGCCGCGTTTCATAGAATGTCCTATTTTTTAATTTAACATTATCATAAAGTAATACTAATATAATGCCCTTTGAATATCCAACAGGAAGCCTCATCATTCGTTATATAAGCTTTAGCTTAGTCGGTATAGCGACTGACTACGAGCTGGACGACCGAGGGATCTGAGTTCGAGTCCCAATAGGGTCAAGAATTTTCTCCACGTCGTCTAGACCATCCCTGGGGCCCACCCAACCTCCTATCCAGTGGGTACCGGGGGTAAAGCGGCTTGGGCATGAAACTGACCACTCACCTCCAACTTGTATCAAGTTCAAGAAAATATTGATCTATACATCCACTACCTGATACGACTTCAAGGCATTAATTAGTTAAGCACAGGGATAAATTCATCTCTTTTACCTTTACTACTCGTATTAACTTCCTTTGCTTTAGTCCCGTATTCATTTCCAGCCCTACATGTTGTCGAACGATACGTTGGGGACTATGTTCAACGACATCTCACATGAATAACACTCAGAAATATGTAATCGTAGTGAGTTGTTTTTATTCTGAAGGGCCCTCATGATGATGATGTATGGCGCTCGGTTTTGCTGGGTTTTGGGGTTCTGAATAACACAACGTTCCGGATGTGTTTCATAAAATTTGAGTTCTGTAGTTCTTCCCAGATATTCTTGTTTTAAAATACAGTTTAATATTGTCCAATGTAGTCCGAAATTTTCCTAGTTATATCTTGCCTTCAGGTTTTCCTACGAGAAATTTGTATGCATTTCTCATCGCTTCCAAGTATTCTATATTCCCTACCCCTCTCACGCATTTAGGATGGAACTTATATCAATGTAAACTATTCCGGAAGAATTACTAAGGAGGCCGAGCGAGTATCGAACACGACAGTTAGCACCGGAGGCATATCTTTGCTATGAAACCATATCGCTCAGAGATAGAGGAATTATTTATTGAAACTGACAAATTGTGACTCTTATAAATTATGTCACTGGGAAAGCAAAAGCATTATTTTTCAACCAGTAAGTACACCCGCATTTGTCCTCCCCGCATTATTGTACAGATAGATCATCTTCAAACCTTATCAGTGCAGCCAACTGTGCAGTGACAAAGTGCCCTTAAAAGCGGTACTTTTTTCTTTTGTTCTTTATAGAGGTTTGATCCTGTTTGTGTAAATAGCAAATAAATCTTCTTTTTTGCCTTCTTCACACAACACTGGATTGGTTACAACTTACAAGACAACTCAATTCACATTCATTGAATTTCTTCCATTGTTGCTTTACAGTTAATTGTTGATCTAATATTGATGTGTGTATTTACATCACGGGGTGGTGATAACCCACAATTGGGTCGAAACATGTAATAGTTAAAAATATGTATTATGGAATAATGAGCAGTGTATTTTGGGTGACAGAAGGGAGATGGGCAGTACAGGTAGAATGCTAGAGGTAGCCGACTTGAACCTCCAGCGGCCTTATAAATTCTTTCTGCTAGGCGAGTGTACGAAGGAGAGTCAGTGAATAGGTCACAAATGGATATAAATTGTAAAACATATGATATTCGAACACAAAAAAAAAACGTTTATTTCACGACATATCCTCCATCATCATTGATAAACTTGTCTCAGTCACTTCCTCACCTACGTTTCGTCATCTGCGACTTTCGAACGTCCTTGAGAGAATTTCTGAACCCAGTTGTGAATCGTTTTACGCGACAGACACTTCCGACCGTAAACAGGAAACATTTCTCTATTAATATCCTTTACATTAAGTTATTCTGCCACAGAAAACGCACAACAGAACTCTGGTCTCCGGTAGTGTACTCCTCAAAGACGGTCACCATATTGGCCACTGAAACTAGCCTCTGAACATGGGCATGCGCGTCTGCTACTTAGACTGTCATTAAGCTGCAATGTGCTGCTACCTAGTGAATTAATATATTTATATAACCTATTACTACAATTACAGCTGTTTTACTTCCATTTGTGGCCTATTTACTGACTCGTAGTTTATGAAAACAGAGTCATTGCCTTTTTATTAGTTATTCAAACTTGATTTAAAATAATTAAGGTAAGTTTAGGCCATAATGAATCCTAGAAAATCATTTCTAGGCTCATAGAATTGTATTAACGCGTTTAATTTCATCTCGGATCACAAAGATGTCTTAAATTATTTCAGTGTATTCACTTGTAGATCCAAAATTTGGATGTGTCCCAATATACTCTAACTGGTTTGGTTGTACATATATAAATTTAATTATTAATTATAAACTAATTAAAATATAGTCAGGTCTTTATGTAGAGTGCAGAACAATATTCTGCATTACAATCAGTAGTGAATAGATTACTGTTATTAATCACTAAAAAAATATATTTACATATAACGGTGTTGGGACACAAGAACAACCAGTACGTATGAATTTTTATCTGCCATTTTAGAGAAAGCCATGCTCTGCTCCCACACAATAATTTTTTGTTACATTCTGCTACTTAATTCTATAAAACGAAAGGAACTTGACGTATAGATGAAGACATTCAGAAACTCTAATCATATTACACTCTTTGGCATAATATTTTGATGGCCTATGATATTAATCCTCTAAGGTCTAATGTTTACTATCTGTACCACTTGCTTTAACACAATAAAACTGTATACTACCCACATAGTGTGTTTATATGTTCCTCATGATTCTCACATTAAACAGCTATTACTCGTATTTCTGTAAACTCCATTAACCGGTTGGTCTCTGTACCGGTGACGTAATAGGCTTCCTGTGAGGTACGAACTGGTTTCCTGTATATTATACGTATACGCTTTGATGAATTCCAGAACTGAAAGTTTAAGTGTGGTTGAATTAGGTGAATGGGTAGTGAAAAATACTCCACTGGAGACCGAAGTACGGGAAGTTTTTCAAAGAGTGCGGGAATGTAAACATGTAAAACAACATTACCATTTCTGAAATTCTCGAGCACAGAATATTACTCCCACGTATGCTGCAAATACTTTCCTTCCCTCTGAATAAGACTTTGTTATAATTTGCTTCTTCTTAATAACACCCAAGGAATTCTCTAAAACATCGTTAGTTGTCTCCTTATACTGCAGAAAGACATTGCAGTACTTTCCAGCAGATGTTATGGTCTGTAGAGGAGTGTATTTCTGTTCGGTTTCGAATGAGTTCAGGTTTTTTTTATTGCTAGTGGGGTGGGACTAAGTCCCTTGTACTGCGGCCACTTCTGGCCTATTGTATCAGCCCCAGATGATAGGTGAGGGTGATTGTGGAGCAATTGGTGGAATGAAGATTGGCAGGGGATACCGAAGTACTCTGAGGAGCAATTGGTGGAATGAACTTTGTCCACCACAAATCCCACTTGACCAGACCCGGGATCGAGCCCGGGCCGCCGCGGTGGAAAGCCAGCGACTAACCGCTTGAGCTATGGCGCGGCCAGAGTTCAGGTTTAGTGTTGTGTCATCTTAGGCGTTACTAGACTAAAGGAGGCAACTAAGCAATTTCGTGGATACGAAAGAAGCATTGCAGAATTGACAGCTTCTGATTTATGTCGTGGAGCTCAGGTCGAATCTTGGCTCGGATCCCGACTATCCTGAGATTGTACATGGTTTAACCCAATCATTCCAGATGAATGTCAGGTTAGTAGCTTGCAATAGGCGACGACCGCTTCCTTTCACAACTTTTCCAATTCGCCTTCCATCAGTGATCTACCACTCGACACTATGTATCCTGAGCTACTGACAGCGTCATTAAGTACGCTACAAATTGCGACAAATATAATAGAGCACTATGATTTTGCCTGTGGTTCTGTATGGGTGTGGAACTTGGTCTCTCATACTAAGGGAGAAACACAGAATGTGATGAAGCAACATGAAAATGAGGAAGTAGACAGGTAAAGGTGAAGCTGCTCCTGTGTTTAACTAATTAAGCGCTACGCCATGATGGCTTATGGAGGAGTGAATGTATAGATTCATGTTTTCTTGACCGTGACACTAGTTGGAGGTGAGTGATCAGTTTCACGCCCCGGCCACTTTACCCCCGGGCGAAAGAGCCCCCAGTACCCATTGGATAGGAGACTGTGTAGGCCCCAAAGCTGGTCTGGTCGATGTGGAGAAGAGAAAACTCTTGACCCTACAGGGACTCGAACTCCGGCTTCTTGGTCGTCCAGCCCATAGATAATATTAAAATTTGCGTTAAAGAAAGAGAGGGAGAGGGTATATATTGGATTAATCTGGCTCTGGATCAGAGCCAGTGGCAGCCTCTTTTGAACACGGTAATGACTCTTCTGATTCCATACAAGTTTGACGGTTTTTAGTAGCTGAGCGACTATCAGCTTTTCAGAGAGGACTCTGCTCCATGGAGTTACCGAGTAGATTGGGATAGTAATAACTTCCTGGAATTTTCAGTTCTGCTTGTTCGAATGTCGGCTGAAACACCGGCTGTCTTGTCTGGTGTCTTTCGTGATTTTCCTTAGTCTCTGCAGGCAACTTCTTTGATATTACCTGATTAGAGCACGGTCACCTCCTTCCAAATAATTTTAATTTCTTCCTTGATTAGTCTTAACTTTCGACGCTGTGTGGTCCAGCTACTAACAGCGTCTAGCATACTCCGTGTTTCCTCCCCACAAACATTCAGTTAGGTGTGTTGACCACTTAGCTTCTTAGTTAGCTAGTTAGTTATTTACGTATTTAGTTAATTAGCCAGTTATTTACATAGTTAGTTACTTACCTGGTTAGTTAGCTAGTTAGTTATTTGCGTATTTAGTTAATTAGCCAGTTATTTACATAGTTAGTTACTTACCTGGTTAGTTAGCTAGTTAGTCATTTATGTATTTAATTGATTACTTAGTTAATTAGCCAGTTGTTTAGTTAGTTACTTAGTTATTTACATAGTTACTTAGCTGGTTAGTTAGCTAGTTAGTTATTTACGTAGTTAGCTAGTTACTTAGTTGCTTCTTTAGTTAGTTACTTAGTTCTTTACCTAGTTACTTACTTACCTGGTTAGTTATCTAGTTACGTATTTAGTTAATTACTTAGTTAATTCGCTAGTTATTTACGTATTTGGTTGAGTACTTAGTTAATTAGCAAGTTGTTTAGTTAGTTAATTAGCTGGTTAGTTACTTAGCTGGTTAGTTAGCTAGTTACTTACTTAATTACCTAGTTATTTAGTTAGTTACTTAGTTGTTTGCATAGATAGTTGCTTAGGTGGTTAGTTAGCTAGTTACTTAGTTAATTGGCTAGTTATTGTTTAGTTATTTAGCTGGTTAGTTAGTTACTTAGCTAGTTACTAAGTTATTTACATAGTTAGCTAGTTACTTAGTTAATTGGCTAGTTATTGTTTAGTTATTTAGCTGGTTAGTTAGTTACTTAGTTAGCTAGTTAGTCAGTTATTTACATAGTTAGCTAGTTACTTGGTTAGTTAGGCCTTGCCATAGCTCAGGCGGTTAGTCGCCGGCTTCCCACCGCCGTTTCCCAGATTCGAGCCCAGGTCACGTCATGTGGGATTTGTGGTTGACAAAGTTGAATTGGGGCACGTCTCCACCGAGTACTTCAGCTTCTCCTGCCAATTCTCATTCCACCGACTGCTCTACATTCATCATCATCTGTCATATGGGGCTGGTACAATAGGCCAATTAGTGGCCGACGTACCGAGTGGACTCAGTCTCACCCCACCCCAAGAAACTAAAAGACAAAAACTACTTGGTTTGTTAGTTAACTAGTTACTGAGTTATGTACATAGTTACTTGACTAGTTACGTACTTGGTTACTTAGCTAAGTAGTTAGCTATGTCTTGAAGCGTGTTTCGTTGAATCCTTCTCACAGTACGGCGTTTCTGCATTGTAAGAGGAGAAAACAAAGCGGAGTGCAGGACGTGGAAGAGAGTGCTCGCGCCCGCGTCCGCCTCCTTCAATTGTCTCCGTCCTCCCCGTAGTCGCCTCCATCTTGGCGTCTCGTAATGTGTTGTGGCAAGACTGCTATACGACTTCGCCTGCCAGCAATTATGCGGGTTGCTCCAAACACGGGGCATGCGGATAGGCGATTCTCCCGGGCATTTCTCTCGCTTCCCTGGCTACCGAGCAGAAACAGCGTTTTCACTCCTCTTGGGACAGTGGTAACTATATGTACCGCTCGCTTACTTTGAAGTTAGCAGGACATTGCATCTGCAGCACGTATTTGTGTTTCTTTTTTACGGACTTTACACGACGATGTCAGTATTATTATTATTATTATTATTATTATTATTATTATTATTATTATT